>NW_024543541.1:0-87870 GCF_018167655.1 Microtus oregoni | reverse complement strand
GAGCTCCCCGAGCACTGAGCACCCTGAGTACTGAGCACCCAGCACCCCGATCACTGAGCACCCAGCACCCTGAGCACTGAGCACCCAGCACCCTGAGCACTGAGCACCCTGCACACTGAGTACTGAGCACCCAGCACGCTGAGTACTGAGAACCCAGCACCCCGAGCACTGAGCACACAGCACCCTGAGTACTGAGCACTGAGCACCCAGCACCCCGAGCACTGAGCACCCAGCACCCTGTGTACTGAGCACTGAGCACCCTGAGTACTAAGCACCCAGCACCCTGAGTACTGAGCACCCAGGACCCTGAGCCCTGAGCACCGAGCACCCCGAGCACTGAGCACCCAGCACCCTGAGCACTCAGCACCCAGCACCCCGAGCACTGAGCACCCAGCACCCTGAGCACTGAGCACCCAGCACCATGAGCACGGAGCACCCCGAGGACTGAGCACCCAGCACCCTGAGCACTGAGCACCCAGCACCTTGAGTACTGAGCACCGAGCACCTCGAGCACTAAGCACCCAGCACCCTGAGTACTGAGCACCCAGCACCCTGAGCACTGAGCACCCAGAAACCTGAGCACTGAGCACCCAGCACCCTGAGCACGGAGCACCCAGCACCCTGAGTACTGAGCACCCAACACCCAGAGTACTGAGCACCCAGCACCCTGAGCACTGAGTACTGAGCACTGAGCAACCTGAGCACTGAGCACCCAGCACCCCGAGTACTGAGCACCCAGCACCCCGAGCACTGAGCACCCAGCGCCCCGAGCACTGAGCACCCAGCACCCCGAGCACTGAGCACTGAGCACCCTGAGCACTGAGCACCCATCACCACGAGTACTGAGCACCGAGCACCCTTAGTACTGAGCACCAAGCACCCCGAGTACTGAGCACTGAGCACCCTGAATACTGAGCACCCAGCACCCTGAGCACTGAGCACCCAGCACCCTGAGTACTGAGCACTGAGACCCCTGAGTAATGAGCACCGAGCACCCTGAGTACTGAGCACCCAGCACCCTGATCACTGAGCACGGAGCACCCCGAGGACTGAGCACCCAGCACCCCGAGCACTGAGCACCCAGCACCTTGAGTACTGAGCACCGAGCACAACGAGCACTGAGCACCCAGCACCCTGAGTACTGAGCACCCAGCACCCTGAGCACTGAGCACCCAGCTCCCTGAGCACTGAGCACAGAGCACCCTGAGCACTGAGCACTGAGCACCCAGCACCCTGAGCACTGAGCACTGAGCACCCAGCACCACAGCCCTGAGCACCCAGCACCCCGAGCACTGAGCACCCAGCACCCTGAGCACTGAGCACCCAGCACCCTGAGTACTGAGCAACCAGCAACCTGAGTACTGAGCACCCAGCACCCTGAGTACTGAGCACTCAGCACCCTGAGTACTGAGCACCGAGCACACCGAGCAATGAGCACCCAGCACCCTGAGCACTGAGCACCCGGAGGACTGTGCACCCAGCACCCTGAGCACTGAGCACCGATCACCCTGAGCAGTGAGCACCCAGCACCCCGAGCACTGAGCACCCAGCACCCTGAGTACTGAGCACCCAGCACCCCGAGTACTGAGCACCCAGCACCCAGAGTACTGAGCACCCAGCACCCCGAGCACTGAGCACCCAGCACCCTGAGTACTGAGCACCCTGATTACTGAGCACTGAGCACCGAGCATCCTGAGTACTGAGCACCCAGCACGCCGAGCACTGAGCACCCAGCACCCTGAGCACTGAGCACCCAGCACCCTGAGGACTGAGCACCCAGCACCCTGAGTACTGAGCACCCAGCACCCTGAGTACTGAGTACCCAGCACCCTGAGCTCTGAGCACCCAGCACCCTGAGTACTGAGCACCGAGCACCCTGAGTACTGAGCACCCAGCACCCTTAGTACTGAGCACCCAGCACCCTGAGCACTGAGCACCCAGCACCCCGAGTACTGAGCACCCAGCACCACCCTCAGCACTGAGCACCCAGCACCCCGAGCACTGAGCACCCAGCACCCCGAGCACTGAGCACCCAGCACCCCGAGTACTGAGCACCCTGCACCCCGAGTACTGAGCAACGAGCACCCCGAGCACTGAGCACCCAGCACCCCGAGTACTGAGCACCCAGCACCCTGAGTACTGAGCACCGAGCACCCCGAGTACTGAGCACCCAGCACCCTGAGTACTGAGCACCCAGCACACCGAGCACTGAGCAGCCAGCAACCTGAGTACTGAGAACAGATCACCCTGAGTACTGAGCACCCTGCACCCCGAGTACTGAGCCCCCAGCACCCTGAGTACTGAGCACCCAGCACCCCGAGCACTGAGCACCCAGCACCCGAGAATGAGCACCCAGCACCCTGAGTACTGAGCCCCCAGCACCCTGAGTACTGAGCACCCAGCAACCCGAGCACTGAGCACCCAGCACCCTGAGAATGAGCACCCAGCACCATGAGTACTGAGCACCCAGCACCCTGAGTACTGAGCACTAAGCACCCAGAGCACTGAGCACCCAGCATCCCGAGCACGGAGCACCCAGGACCCCGAGCACTGAGAACTGAGCACCCAGCACCCTGAGTACTGAGCACCCAGCAACCCGAGCACTGAGCACCCAGAACCCTGAGCACTGAGCACCCAGCACCCTGAGCACGGAGCACCCAGCACCCTGAGTACTGAGCACCCAACACCCAGAGTACTGAGCACCCAGCACCCTGAGCACTGAGCAGCCAGCACCCTGAGTACTGAGCACCCAGCACCCTGAGTACTGAACACCCAGCACCCTGAGCACTGAGCACTGAGCACCCTGAGCACTGAGTACTGAGCACTGAGCACCCTGAGCACTGAGCACACAGCACCCCGAGTACTGAGCACCCAGCACCCCGAGCACTGAGCACCCAGCACCCCGAGCACTGAGCACTGAGCACCCTGAGCACTGAGCACCCAGCACCCCGAGTACTGAGCACTGAGCACCCTGAGTACTGAGCACCAAGCACCCTGAGTACTGAGCACCCAGCACCCTGAGTACTGAGCACCCAGCACCCTGAGCACTGAGCACCCAGCACCCCGAGCACTGAGCACCCAGCACCCTGAGTACTGAGCACAGAGCACTCTGAGCACTGAGCACCCAGCACCCTGAGTACTGAGCACCCAGCACCCTGAGTCCTGAGCAACCAGCAGCCTGAGCACTGAGAACCCAGCACCCTGAGCACTGAGCACTGAGCACCCAGCACCACAGCCCTGAGCACCCAGCACCCCGAGCACTGAGCAACCAGCAACCTGAGTACTGAGCAACCAGCAACCTGAGTACTGAGCACCCAGCAACCTGAGTACTGAGCACTCAGCACCCTGAGTACTGAGCACCGAGCACACCGAGCAATGAGCACCCAGCACCCTGAGCACTGAGCACCCGGAGGACTGAGCACCCAGCACCCTGAGCACTGAGCACCGAACACCCTGAGCAGTGAGCACCCAGCACCCCGAGCACTGAGCACTCAGCACCCTGAGTACTGAGCACCCAGCACCCCGAGTACTGAGCACCCAGCACCCTGAGTACTGAGCACCCAGCACCCCGAGCACTGAGCACCCAGCACCCTGAGTACAGAGCACCCTGATTACTGAGCACTGAGCACCGAGCATCCTGAGTACTGAGCACCCAGCACCCCGAGCACTGAGCACCCAGCACCCTGAGCACTGAGCACCCAGCACCCTGAGCACTGAGCACCCAGCACCCTGAGTACTGAGTACCCAGCACCCTGAGCTCTGAGCACCCAGCACCCTGAGTACTGAGCACCGAGCACCCTGAGTACTGAGCACCCAGCACCCTTAGTACTGAGCACCCAGCACCCTGAGTACTGAGCACCCAGCACCCTGAGTACTGAGCACCCAGCACCACCCTCAGCACTGAGCACCCAGCACCCCGAGCACTGAGCACCCAGCTCCCTGAACACTGAGCACCCAGCACCCCGAGCACTTAGCACCCAGCACCCTGAGTACTGAGCACCCAGCACCCTGAGTACTGAGCACTGAGCACCCCGAGTACTGAGCACCCAGCACCCTGAGCACTGAGCACCCAGCAACCTGAGTACTGAGAACAGATCACCCTGAGTACTGAGCACCCAGCACCCTGAGTACTGAGCCCCCAGCACCCTGAGTACTGAGCACCCAGCACCCCGAGCACTGAGCACCCAGCACCCCGAGAATGAGCACCCAGCACCCTGAGTACTGAGAACCGAGCACCCTGAGTACTGAGCACCCAGCACCCTGAGTACTGAGCCCCCAGCACCCTGAGTACTGAGCACCCAGCAACCCGAGCACTGAGCACCCAGCACCATGAGAATGAGCACCCAGCACCATGAGTACTGAGCACCCAGCACCCTGAGTACTGAGCACTAAGCACCCAGAGCACTGAGCACCCAGCACCCCGAGCACGGAGCACTGAGCACCCTGAGCACTGAGCACCCAGCACTACGAGTACTGAGCACCGAGCACCCTGAGTACTGAGCACCAAGCACCCCGAGTACTGAGCACTGAGCACCCTGAGTACTGAGCACCCAGCACCCTGAGCACTGAGCACCCAGCACCCTGAGTACTGAGCACTGAGACCCCTGAGTACTGAGCACCGAGCACCCTGAGTACTGAGCACCCAGCACCCTGATCACTGAGCACGGAGCACCCCGAGGACTGAGCACCCAGCACCCTGAGCACTGAGCACCCAGCACCTTGAGTACTGAGCACCGAGCACAACGAGCACTGAGCACCCAGCACACTGAGTACTGAGCACCCAGCACCCTGAGCACTGAGCACCCAGCTCCCTGAGCACTGAGCACGCAGCACCCCGAGCACTGAGCACCCAGCACCCTGAGTACTGAGCACAGAGCACCCTGAGCACTGAGCACTGAGCACCCAGCACCCTGAGCACTGAGCACCCAGCACCACAGCCCTGAGCACACAGCACCCCGAGCACTGAGCACCCAGCACCCTGAGCACTGAGCACCCAGCACCCTGAGTACTGAGCAACCAGCAACCTGAGTACTGAGCACCCAGCACCCTAAGTACTGAGCACTCAGCACCCTGAGTACTGAGCACCGAGCACACCGAGCAATGAGCACCCAGCACCCTGAGTACTGAGCACCCGGAGGACTGAGCACCCAGCACCCTGAGCACAGAGCACCGATCACCCTGAGCAGTGAGCACCCAGCACCCCGAGCACTGAGCACCCAGCACCCTGAGTACTGAGCACCCAGCACCCCGAGTACTGAGCACCCAGCACCCTAAGTACTGAGCACCCAGCACCCTGAGCACTGAGCACCCAGCACCCTGAGTACTGAGCACCCTGATTACTGAGCACTGAGCACCGAGCATCCTGAGTACTGAGCACCCAGCACGCCGAGCACTGAGCACCCAGCACCCTGAGCACTGAGCACCCAGCACCCTGAGCACTGAGCACCCAGCACCCTGAGTACTGAGCACCCAGCACCCTGATTACTGATTACCCAGCACCCTGAGCTCTGAGCACCCAGCACCCTGAGTACTGAGCACCGAGCACCCTGAGTACTGAGCACCCAGCACCCTTAGTACTGAGCACCCAGCACCCTGAGCACTGAGCACCCAGCACCCTGAGTACTGAGCACCCAGCACCACCCTCAGCACTGAGCACCCAGCACCCCGAGCACTGAGCACCCAGCACCCTGAGCACTGAGCACCCTGATTACTGAGCACTGAGCACCGAGCATCCTGAGTACTGAGCACCCAGCACCCCGAGCACTGAGCACCCAGCACCCTGAGCACTGAGCACCCAGCACCCTGAGCACTGAGCACCCAGCACCCTGAGTACTGAGCACCGAGCACCCTGAGTACTGAGCACCCAGCACCCTTAGTACTGAGCACCCAGCAGCCTGAGCACTGAGCAACCAGCACCCTGAGTACTGACCACCCAGCACCCTGAACACTGAGCACTGAGCACCCAACACCCTGAGCACTGAGCACTGAGCACCCAGCACCCCGAGCACTGAGCACCGAGCACCACGAGCACTGAGCACCCAGCACCCTGAGCACTGAGCACCCTGAGGACTGAGCACCCAGCACCCTGAGCAGTGAGCACCCAGCACGCTGAGTACTGAGCACCGATCACCCTGAGCACTGAGCACCCAGGACCCCGAGCACTGAGCACCCAGCACCCTGAGTACAGAGCACACAGCACCCCGAGTACTGAGCACCCAGCACCACGAGCACTGAGCACCCAGCACCCTGAGTACTGAGCACCCTGAGTACTGAGCACCCATCACCCTGAGCACTGAGCACCCAGCACCCTGAGTACTGAGCACCCAGCACCCTGAGCACTGAGCACCCAGCACCCTGAGCACTGAGCACCCAGCACCCTGAGTACTGAGCACCCAGCACCCTGAGTACTGAGTACCCAGCACCCTGAGCACTGAGCACCCAGCACCCTGAGTACTGAGCACCGAGCACCCTGAGTACTGAGCACCCTGCACCCTGAGTACTGAGCACCCAGCACCCTGAGCACTGAGCACCCAGCACCCTGAGTACTGAGCACCCAGCACTCTGAGTACTGAGCACCCAGCACCCAGAGCACTGAACACCCAGCACCCTGAGCACGGAGCACCCAGGACCCCCGAGCACTGAGTACTGAGCACCCAGCACCCTGAGTACTGATCACCGAGCTCCCCGAGCACTGAGCACCCTGAGTACTGAGAACCCAGCACCCCGAGCACTGAGCACACAGCACCCTGAGTACTGAGCACTGAGCACCCAGCACCCCGAGCACTGAGCACCCAGCACCCTGTGTACTGAGCACTGAGCACCCTGAGTACTAAGCACCCAGCACCCTGAGTACTGAGCACCCAGGACCCTGAGCCCTGAGCACCGAGCACCCCGAGCACTGAGCACCCAGCACCCTGAGCACTCAGCACCCAGCACCCCGAGCACTGAGCACCCAGCACCCTGAGCACTGAGCACCCAGCACCATGAGCACGGAGCACCCCGAGGACTGAGCACCCAGCACCCTGAGCACTGAGCACCCAGCACCTTCAGTACTGAGCACCGAGCACCTCGAGCACTAAGCACCCAGCACCCTGAGTACTGAGCACCCAGCACCCTGAGCACTGAGCACCCAGAAACCTGAGCACTGAGCACCCAGCACCCTGAGCACGGAGCACCCAGCACCCTGAGTACTGAGCACCCAACACCCAGAGTACTGAGCACCCAGCACCCTGAGCACTGAGTACTGAGCACTGAGCAACCTGAGCACTGAGCACCCAGCACCCCGAGTACTGAGCACCCAGCACCCCGAGCACTGAGCACCCAGCGCCCCGAGCACTGAGCACCCAGCACCCCGAGCACTGAGCACTGAGCACCCTGAGCACTGAGCACCCATCACCACGAGTACTGAGCACCGAGCACCCTTAGTACTGAGCACCAAGCACCCCGAGTACTGAGCACTGAGCACCCTGAATACTGAGCACCCAGCACCCTGAGCACTGAGCACCCAGCACCCTGAGTACTGAGCACTGAGACCCCTGAGTAATGAGCACCGAGCACCCTGAGTACTGAGCACCCAGCACCCTGATCACTGAGCACGGAGCACCCCGAGGACTGAGCACCCAGCACCCCGAGCACTGA
Organism: Microtus oregoni; assembly: GCF_018167655.1. NCBI lineage: Eukaryota > Metazoa > Chordata > Mammalia > Rodentia > Cricetidae > Microtus > Microtus oregoni. The sequence continues at coordinate 80,232 of NW_024543541.1, read as the reverse complement.
GCACCCAGCACCTTGAGTACTGAGCACCGAGCACAACGAGCACTGAGCACCCAGCACCCTGAGTACTGAGCACCCAGCACCCTGAGCACTGAGCACCCAGCTCCCTGAGCACTGAGCACAGAGCACCCTGAGCACTGAGCACTGAGCACCCAGCACCCTGAGCACTGAGCACTGAGCACCCAGCACCACAGCCCTGAGCACCCAGCACCCCGAGCACTGAGCACCCAGCACCCTGAGCACTGAGCACCCAGCACCCTGAGAACTGAGCAACCAGCAACCTGAGTACTGAGCACCCAGCACCCTGAGTACTGAGCACTCAGCACCCTGAGTACTGAGCACCGAGCACACCCAGCAATGAGCACCCAGCACCCTGAGCACTGAGCACCCGGAGGACTGTGCACCCAGCACCCTGAGCACTGAGCACCGATCACCCTGAGCAGTGAGCACCCAGCACCCCGAGCACTGAGCACCCAGCACCCTGAGTACTGAGCACCCAGCACCCCGAGTACTGAGCACCCAGCACCCAGAGTACTGAGCACCCAGCACCCCGAGCACTGAGCACCCAGCACCCTGAGTACTGAGCACCCTGATTACTGAGCACTGAGCACCGAGCATCCTGAGTACTGAGCACCCAGCACGCCGAGCACTGAGCACCCAGCACCCTGAGCACTGAGCACCCAGCACCCTGAGGATTGAGCACCCAGCACCCTGAGTACTGAGCACCCAGCACCCTGAGTACTGAGTACCCAGCACCCTGAGCTCTGAGCACCCAGCACCCTGAGTACTGAGCACCGAGCACCCTGAGTACTGAGCACCCAGCACCCTTAGTACTGAGCACCCAGCACCCTGAGCACTGAGCACCCAGCACCCCGAGTACTGAGCACCCAGCACCACCCTCAGCACTGAGCACCCAGCACCCTGAGCACTGAGCACCCAGCACCCCGAGCACTGAGCACCCAGCACCCCGAGTACTGAGCACCCTGCACCCCGAGTACTGAGCAACGAGCACCCCGAGCACTGAGCACCCAGCACCCCGAGTACTGAGCACCCAGCACCCTGAGTACTGAGCACCGAGCACCCCGAGTACTGAGCACCCAGCACCCTGAGTACTGAGCACCCAGCACACCGAGCACTGAGCAGCCAGCAACCTGAGTACTGAGAACAGATCACCCTGAGTACTGAGCACCCTGCACCCCGAGTACTGAGCCCCCAGCACCCTGAGTACTGAGCACCCAGCACCCCGAGCACTGAGCACCCAGCACCCCGAGAATGAGCACCCAGCACCCTGAGTACTGAGCCCCCAGCACCCTGAGTACTGAGCACCCAGCAACCCGAGCACTGAGCACCCAGCACCCTGAGAATGAGCACCCAGCACCATGAGTACTGAGCACCCAGCACCCTGAGTACTGAGCACTAAGCACCCAGAGCACTGAGCACCCAGCATCCCGAGCACGGAGCACCCAGGACCCCGAGCACTGAGAACTGAGCACCCAGCACCCTGAGTACTGAGCACCGAGATCCCCGAGCACTGAGCACACTGAGTACTGAGCACCCAGCACCCCGAGCACTGAGCACCCAGCACCCTGAGCACTGAGCACCCAGCACCATGAGCACGGAGCACCCCGAGGACTGAGCACCCAGCACCCTGAGCACTGAGCACCCAGCACCTTGAGTACTGAGCACCGAGCACCTCGAGCACTAAGCAACCAGCACCCTGAGTACTGAGCACCCAGCACCCTGAGCACTGAGCACCCAGAACCCTGAGCACTGAGCACCCAGCACCCTGAGCACGGAGCACCCAGCACGCTGAGTACTGAGCACCCAACACCCAGAGTACTGAGCACCCAGCACCCTGAGCACTGAGCACCCAGCACCCTGAGTACTGAGCACCCAGCACCCTGAGTACTGAACACCCAGCACCCTGAGCACTGAGCACTGAGCACCCTGAGCACTGAGTACTGAGCACTGAGCACCCTGAGCACTGAGCACACAGCACCCCGAGTACTGAGCACCCAGCACCCCGAGCACTGAGCACCCAGCACCCCGAGCACTGAGCACTGAGCACCCTGAGCACTGAGCACCCAGCACCCCGAGTACTGAGCACTGAGCACCCTGAGTACTGAGCACCAAGCACCCTGAGTACTGAGCACCCAGCACCCTGAGTACTGAGCACCCAGCACCCTGAGCACTGAGCACCCAGCACCCCGAGCACTGAGCACCCAGCACCCTGAGTACTGAGCACAGAGCACTCTGAGCACTGAGCACCCAGCACCCTGAGTACTGAGCACCCAGCACCCTGAGTCCTGAGCAACCAGCAGCCTGAGCACTGAGAACCCAGCACCCTGAGCACTGAGCACTGAGCACCCAGCACCACAGCCCTGAGCACCCAGCACCCCGAGCACTGAGCAACCAGCAACCTGAGTACTGAGCAACCAGCAACCTGAGTACTGAGCACCCAGCAACCTGAGTACTGAGCACTCAGCACCCTGAGTACTGAGCATCGAGCACACCGAGCAATGAGCACCCAGCACCCTGAGCACTGAGCACCCGGAGGACTGAGCACCCAGCACCCTGAGCACTGAGCACCGATCACCCTGAGCAGTGAGCACCCAGCACCCCGAGCACTGAGCACTCAGCACCCTGAGTACTGAGCACCCAGCACCCCGAGTACTGAGCACCCAGCACCCTGAGTACTGAGCACCCAGCACCCCGAGCACTGAGCACCCAGCACCCTGAGTACAGAGCACCCTGATTACTGAGCACTGAGCACCGAGCATCCTGAGTACTGAGCACCCAGCACCCCGAGCACTGAGCACCCAGCACCCTGAGCACTGAGCACCCAGCACCCTGAGCACTGAGCACCCAGCACCCTGAGTACTGAGTACCCAGCACCCTGAGCTCTGAGCACCCAGCACCCTGAGTACTGAGCACCGAGCACCCTGAGTACTGAGCACCCAGCACCCTTAGTACTGAGCACCCAGCACCCTGAGTACTGAGCACCCAGCACCCTGAGTACTGAGCACCCAGCACCACCCTCAGCACTGAGCACCCAGCACCCCGAGCACTGAGCACCCAGCTCCCTGAACACTGAGCACCCAGCACCCCGAGCACTTAGCACCCAGCACCCTGAGTACTGAGCACCCAGCACCCTGAGTACTGAGCACTGAGCACCCCGAGTACTGAGCACCCAGCACCCTGAGCACTGAGCACCCAGCAACCTGAGTACTGAGAACAGATCACCCTGAGTACTGAGCACCCAGCACCCTGAGTACTGAGCCCCCAGCACCCTGAGTACTGAGCACCCAGCACCCCGAGCACTGAGCACCCAGCACACCGAGAATGAGCACCCAGCACCCTGAGTACTGAGAACCGAGCACCCTGAGTACTGAGCACCCAGCACCCTGAGTACTGAGCCCCCAGCACCCTGAGTACTGAGCACCCAGCAACCCGAGCACTGAGCACCCAGCACCATGAGAATGAGCACCCAGCACCATGAGTACTGAGCACCCAGCACCCTGAGTTCTGAGCACTAAGCACCCAGAGCACTGAGCACCCAGCACCCCGAGCACGGAGCACTGAGCACCCTGAGCACTGAGCACCCAGCACTACGAGTACTGAGCACCGAGCACCCTGAGTACTGAGCACCAAGCACCCCGAGTACTGAGCACTGAGCACCCTGAGTACTGAGCACCCAGCACCCTGAGCACTGAGCACCCAGCACCCTGAGTACTGAGCACTGAGACCCCTGAGTACTGAGCACCGAGCACCCTGAGTACTGAGCACCCAGCACCCTGATCACTGAGCACGGAGCACCCCGAGGACTGAGCACCCAGCACCCTGAGCACTGAGCACCCAGCACCTTGAGTACTGAGCACCGAGCACAACGAGCACTGAGCACCCAGCACACTGAGTACTGAGCACCCAGCACCCTGAGCACTGAGCACCCAGCTCCCTGAGCACTGAGCACGCAGCACCCCGAGCACTGAGCACCCAGCACCCTGAGTACTGAGCACAGAGCACCCTGAGCACTGAGCACTGAGCACCCAGCACCCTGAGCACTGAGCACCCAGCACCACAGCCCTGAGCACCCAGCACCCCGAACACTGAGCACCCAGCACCCTGAGCACTGAGCACCCAGCACCCTGAGTACTGAGCAACCAGCAACCTGAGCACAGAGCACCGATCACCCTGAGCAGTGAGCACCCAGCACCCCGAGCACTGAGCACCCAGCATCCTGAGTACTGAGCACCCAGCACCCCGAGTACTGAGCACCCAGCACCCTGAGTACTGAGCACCCAGCACCCCGAGCACTGAGCACCCAGCACCCTGAGTACTGAGCACCCTGATTACTGAGCACTGAGCACCGAGCATCCTGAGTACTGAGCACCCAGCACGCCGAGCACTGAGCACCCAGCACCCTGAGCACTGAGCACGGAGCACCCTGAGCACTGAGCACCCAGCACCCTGAGTACTGAGCACCCAGTACCCTGATTACTGATTACCCAGCACCCTGAGCTCTGAGCACCCAGCACCCTGAGTACTGAGCACCGAGCACCCTGAGTACTGAGCACCCAGCACCCTTAGTACTGAGCACCCAGCACCCTGAGCACTGAGCACCCAGCACCCTGAGTACTGAGCACCCAGCACCACCCTCAGCACTGAGCACCCAGCACCCCGAGCACTGAGCACCCAGCACCCTGAGCACTGAGCACCCTGATTACTGAGCACTGAGCACCGAGCATCCTGAGTACTGAGCACCCAGCACCCCGAGCACTGAGCACCCAGCACCCTGAGCACTGAGCACCCAGCACCCTGAGCACTGAGCACCCAGCACCCTGAGTACTGAGCACTCAGCACCCTGAGTACTGAGTACCCAGCACCCTGAGCTCTGAGCACCCAGCACCCTGAGTACTGAGCACCGAGCACCCTGAGTACTGAGCACCCAGCACCCTTAGTACTGAGCACCCAGCACCCTGAGCACTGAGCACCCAGCACCCTGAGTACTGAGCACCCAGCACCACCCTCAGCACTGAGCACCCAGCACCCCGAGCACTGAGCACCCAGCTCCCTGAACACTGAGCACCCAGCACCCCGAGTACTGAGCACACTGCACCCCGAGTACTGAGCACCGAGCACCCCGAGCACTGAGCACCCAGCACCCTGAGTACTGAGCACCCAGCACCCTGAGTACTGAGCACTGAGCACCCCGAGTACTGAGCACCCAGCACCCCGAGCACTGAGCACCCAGCAACCTGAGTACTGAGAACAGATCACCCTGAGTACTGAGCACCCAGCACCCTGAGTACTGAGCCCCCAGCACCCTGAGTACTGAGCACCCAGCACCCCGAGCACTGAGCACCCAGCACCCTGAGAATGAGCACCCAGCACCCTGAGTACTAAGAACCGAGCACCCTGAGTACTGAGCACCCAGCACCCTGAGTACTGAGCCCCCAGCACCCTGAGTACTGAGCACCCAGCAACCCGAGCACTGAGCACCCAGCACCCTGAGAATGAGAACCCAGCACCATGAGTACTGAGCACCCAGCACCCTGAGTACTGAGCACTAAGCACCCAGAGCACTGAGCACCCAGCACCCCGAGCACGGAGCACTGAGCACCCTGAGCACTGAGCACCCAGCACCACGAGTACTGAGCACCGAGCACCCTGAGTACTGAGCACCAAGCACCCCGAGTACTGAGCACTGAGCACCCTGAGTACTGAGCACCCAGCACCCTGAGCACTGAGCACCCAGCACCCTGAGTACTGAGCACTGAGACCCCTGAGTACTGAGCACCGAGCACCCTGAGTACTGAGCACCCAGCACCCTGATCACTGAGCACGGAGCACCCCGAGGACTGAGCACCCAGAACCCTGAGCACTGAGCACCCAGCACCTTGAGTACTGAGCACCGAGCACAACAAGCACTGAGCACCCAGCACCCTGAGTACTGAGCACCCAGCACCCTGAGCACTGAGCACCCAGCTCCCTGAGCACTGAGCACGCAGCACCCCGAGCACTGAGCACCCAGCACCCTGAGTACTGAGCACAGAGCAACCTGAGCACTGAGCACTGAGCACCCAGCACCCTGAGCACTGAGCACTGAGCACCCAGCACCAAAGCCCTGAGCACCCAGCACCCCGAACACTGAGCACCCAGCACCCTGAGCACTGAGCACCCATCACCCTGAGTACTGAGAAACCAGCAACCTGAGTACTGAGCACCCAGCACCCTGAGTACTGAGCACTCAGCACCCTGAGTACTGAGCACCGAGCACACCGAGCGATGAGCACCCAGCACCCTGAGCACTGAGCACCCGGAGGACTGAGCACCCAGCACCCTGAGCACTGAGCACCGATCACCCTGAGCAGTGAGCACCCAGCACCCCGTGCACTGAGCACCCAGCACCCTGAGTACTGAGCACACAGCACCCTGAGTACTGAGCACCCAGCACCCTGAGTACTGAGCACCCAGCACCCCGAGCACTGAGCACCCAGCACCCTGAGTACTGAGCACCCTGATTACTGAGCACTGAGCACCGAGCATCCTGAGTACTGAGCACCCAGCACGCCGAGCACTGAGCACCCAGCACCCTGAGCACTGAGCACCCAGGACCCTGAGCACTGAGCACCCAGCACCCTGAGTACTGAGCACCAAGCACCCTGAGTACTGAGTACCCAGCACCCTGAGCTCTGAGCACCCAGCGCCCTGAGTACTGAGCACCGAGCACCCTGAGTACTGAGCACCCAGCACCCTTAGTACTGAGCACCCAGCACCCCGAGCACTGAGCACCCAGCACCCTGAGTACTGAGCACCCAGCACCACCCTCAGCACTGAGCACCCAGCACCCCGAGCACTGAGCACCCAGCACCCCGAGCACTGAGCACCCAGCACCCCGAGTACTGAGCACCCTGCACCCCGAGTACTGAGCACCGAGCACCCCGAGCACTGAGCACCCAGCACCCTGAGTACTGAGCACCCAGCACCCTGAGTACTGAGCACTGAGCACCCCGAGTACTGAGCACCCAGCACCCCGAGCACTGAGCACCCAGCACCCCGAGAATGAGCACCCAGCACCCTGAGTACTGAGAACCGAGCACCCTGATACTGAGCACCCAGCACCCTGAGTACTGAGCCCCCAGCACCCTGAGTACTGAGCACCCAGCAACCCGAGCACTGAGCACCCAGCACCCTGAGAATGAGCACCCAGCACCATGAGTACTGAGCACCCAGCACACTGAGTACTGAGCACTAAGCACCCAGAGCACTGAGCACCCAGCACCCCGAGCACGGAGCACCCAGGACCCCGAGCACTGAGAACTGAGCACCCAGCACCCTGAGTACTGAGCACCGAGATCCCCGAGCACTGAGCACACTGAGTACTGAGCACCCAGCACCCCGAGCACTGAGCACCCAGCACCCTGAGCACTGAGCACCCAGCACCATGAGCACGGAGCACCCCGAGCACTGAGCACCCAGCACCCTGAGCACTGAGCACCCAGCACCTTGAGTACTGAGCACCGAGCACCTCGAGCACTAAGCACCGAGCACCCTGAGTACTGAGCACCCAGCACCCTGAGCACTGAGCACCCAGAACCCTGAGCACTGAGCACCCAGCACCCTGAGCACGGAGCACCCAGCACCCTGAGTACTGAGCACCCAACACCCAGAGTACTGAGCACCCAGCACCCTGAGCACTGAGCACCCAGCACCCTGAGTACTGAGCACCCAGCACCCTGAGTACTGAACACCCAGCACCCTGAGCACTGAGCACTGAGCACCCTGAGCACTGAGTACTGAGCACTGAGCACCCTGAGCACTGAGCACCCAGCACCCCGAGTACTGAGCACCCAGCACCCCGAGCACTGAGCACCCAGCACCCCGAGCACTGAGCACTGAGCACCCTGAGCACTGAGCACCCAGCACCCTGAGTACTGAGCACTGAGCACCCTGAGTACTGAGCACCAAGCAGCCTGAGTACTGAGCACCCAGCACCCTGAGTACTGAGCACCCAGCACCCTGAGCACTGAGCACCCAGCACCCCGAGCACTGAGCACCCACAACCCTGAGTACTGAGCACAGAGCACTCTGAGCACTGAGCACCCAGCACCCCGAGCACTGAGCACCCAGCACCCTGAGCACTGAGCACCCAGCACCCTGAGTACTGAGCAACCAGCAACCTGAGTACTGAGCAACCTGCACCCTGAGTACTGAGCACTCAGCACCCTGAGTACTGAGCACCGAGCACACCGAGCAATGAGCACCCAGCACCCTGAGCACTGAGCACCCGAAGGACTGAGCACCTAGCACCCTGAGCACTGAGCACCGATCACCCTGAGCAGTGAGCACCCAGCACCCCGAGCACTGAGCACTCAGCACCCTGAGTACTGAGCACCAAGCACCCTGAGTACTGAGCACTCAGCACCCTGAGTACTGAGCACCCAGCACCCTGAGCACTGAGCACCCAGCACCCTGAGTACTGAGCACCCTGATTACTGAGCACTGAGCACCGAGTATCCTGAGTACTGAGCACCCAGCACCCCGAGCACTGAGCACCCAGCACCCTGAGCACTGAGCACCCAGCACCCTGAGTACTGAGCACTCAGCACCCTGAGTACTGAGTACCCAGCACCCTGAGCTCTGAGCACCCAGCACCCTGAGTACTGAGCACCCAACACCCAGAGTACTGAGCACCCAGCACCCTGAGAACTGAGTACCCAGCACCCTGAGCTCTGAGCACCCAGCAACCTGAGTACTGAGCACCGAGCACCCTCAGTACTGAGCACCCAGCACCCTTAGTACTGAGCACCCAGCACCCTGAGCACTGAGCACCCAGCACCCTGAGTACTGAGCACCCAGCACCACCCTCAGCACTGAGCACACAGCACCCCGAGCACTGAGCACCCAGCTCCCTGAGCACTGAGCACCCAGCACCCCGAGTACTGAGCAGCCTGCACCACGAGTACTGAGCACCGAGCACCCCGAGCACTGAGCACCCAGCACCCTGAGTACTGAGCACCCAGCACCCTGAGTACTGAGCACCCAGCACCCTGAGTACTGAACACCCAGCACCCTGAGCACTGAGCACTGAGCACCCTGAGCACTGAGTACTGAGCACTGAGCACCCTGAGCACTGAGCACAAAGCACCCCGAGTACTGAGCACCCAGCACCCCGAGCACTGAGCACCCAGCACCCCGAGCACTGAGCACCCTGAGCACTGAGCACCCAGCACCCCGAGTACTGAGCACTGAGCACCCTGAGTACTGAGCACCAAGCACCCTGAGTACTGAGCACCCAGCACCCTGAGTACTGCGCACCCAGCACCCTGAGCACTGAGCACCCAGCACCCCGAGCACTGAGCACCCAGCACCCTGAGTACTGAGCACAGAGCACTCTGAGCACTGAGCACCCAGCACCCTGAGTACTGAGCACCCAGCACCCTGAGTACTGAGCAACCAGCACCCTGAGCACTGAGCACTGAGCACCCAGCACCCTGAGCACTGAGCACTGAGCACCCAGCACCACAGCCCTGAGCACCCAGCTCCCCGAGCACTGAGCACCCAACACCCTGAGCACTGAGCACCCAGCACACTGAGTACTGAGCAACCAGCAACCTGAGTACTGAGCACCCAGCACCCTGAGTACTGAGCACTCAGCACCCTGAGTACTGAGCACCGAGCACACCGAGCAATGAGCACCCAGCACCCTGAGCACTGAGCACCCGGAGGACTGAGAACCCAGCACCCTGAGCACTGAGCACCGATCACCCTGAGCAGTGAGCACCCAGCACCCCGAGCACTGAGCACTCAGCACCCTGAGTACTGAGCACCCAGCACCCCGAGTACTGAGCACCCAGCACCCTGAGTACTGAGCACCCAGCACCCCGAGCACTGAGCACCCAGCACCCTGAGTACTGAGCACCCTGATTACTGAGCACTGAGCCCCGAGCATCCTGAGTATTGAGCACCCAACACCCCGAGCACTGAGCACCCAGCACCCTGAGCACTGAGCACCCAGCACCCTGAGCACTGACCACCCAGCACGCTGAGTACTGAGCACTCAGCACCCTGAGTACTGAGTACCCAGCACTCTGAGCTCTGAGCACCCAGCACCCTGAGTACTGAGCACCGAGCACCCTGAGTACTGAGCACCCAGCACCCTTAGTACTGAGCTCCCAGCACCCTGAGCACTGAGCACCCAGCTCCCTGAACACTGAGCACCCAGCACCCCGAGTACTGAGCACCCTGCACCCCGAGTACTGAGCACCGAGCACCCCGAGCACTGAGCACCCAGCACCCGGAGTACTGAGCACCCAGCACCCTGAGTACTGAGCACTGAGCACCCCGAATACTGAGCACCCAGCACCCCGAGCACTGAGCACCCAGCAACCTGAGTACTGAGAACAGATCACCCTGTGTACTGAGCACCCAGCACCCTGAGTACTGAGCCCCCAGCACCCTGAGTACTGAGCACCCAGCACCCCGAGCACTGAGCACCCAGCACCCCGAGAATGAGCACCCAGCACCCTGAGTACTGAGAACCGAGCACCATGAGTACTGAGCACCCAGCACCCTGAGTACTGAGCCCCCAGCACCCTGAGTACTGAGCACCCAGCAACCCGAGCACTGAGCACCCAGCACCCTGAGAATGAGCACCCAGCACCATGAGTACTAAGCACCCAGCACCCTGAGTACTGAGCACTAAGCACCCAGAGCACTGAGCACCCAGCACCCCGAGCACGGAGCAACCAGGACCCCGAGCACTGAGCACACTGAGTACTGAGCAGCCAGCACCCCGAGCACTGAGCACCCAGCACCCTGAGCACTGAGCACCCAGCACCATGAGCACGGAGCACCCCGAGGACTGAGCACCCAGCACCCTGAGCACTGAGCACCCAGCACCTTGAGTACTGAGCACCGAGCATCTCGAGCACTAAGCACCCAGCACCCTGAGTACTGAGCACCCAGCACCCTGAGCACTGAGCACCCAGAACCCTGAGCACTGAGCACCCAGCACCCTGAGCACGGAGCAACCAGCACCCTGAGTACTGAGCACCCAACACCCAGAGTACTGAGCACCCAGCACCCTGAGTGCTGAGTACCCAGAACCCTGAGCTCTGAGCACCCAGCACCCTGAGTACTGAGCAACGAGCACCCTGAGTACTGAGCACCCAGCACCCTTAGTACTGAGCACCCAGCACCCTGAGCACTGAGCACCCAGCACCCTGAGTACTGAGCACCCAGCACCACCCTCAGCACTGAGCACCCAGCACCCCGAGCACTGAGCACCCAGCTCCCGGAGCACTGAGCACCCAGAACCCCGAGTACTGAGCACCCTGCACCCCGAGTACTGAGCACCGAGCACCCCGAGCACTGAGCACCCAGCACCCTGAGTACTGAGCACCCAGCACCCTGAGTACTGAGCACTGAGCACCCCGAGTACTGAGCACCCAGCACCCCCAGCACTGAGCACCCAGCAACCTGAGTACTGAGAACAGATCACCCTGAGTACTGAGCACCCAGCACCCTGAGTACTGAGCCCCCAGCACCCTGAGTACTGAGCACCCAGCACCCCGAGCACTGAGCTCCCCGCACCCCGACAATGAGCACCCAGCACCCTGAGTACTGAGAACCGAGCACCCTGAGTACTGAGCACCCAGCACCCTGAGTACTGAGCCCCCAGCACCCTGAGTACTAAGCACCCAGCATCCCGAGCACTGAGCACCCAGCACCCTGAGAATGAGCACCCAGCACCATGAGTACTGAGCACCCAGCACCCTGAGTACTGAGCACTAAGCACCCAGAGCACTGAGCACCCAGCACCCTGAGCACGGAGCACCCAGGACCCCGAGCACTGAGAACTGAGCACCCAGCACCCTGAGTACTGAGCACCGAGCTCCCCGAGCACTGAACACACTGAGTACTGAGCACCCAGCACCCCGAGCACTGAGCACCCAGCACCCTGAGCACTGAGCACCCAGCACCCTGAGTACTGAGCACCCAGCACCCTGAGTACTGAACACCCAGCACCCTGAGCACTGAGCACTGAGCACCCTGAGCACTGAGCACCCAGCACCCCGAGTACTGAGCACCGAGCACCCCGAGCACTGAGCACCCAGCGCCCCGAGCACTGAGCACACAGCACCCCGAGCACTGAGCACTGAGCACCCTGAGCACTGAGCACCCAGGACCCCGAGTACTGAGCACTGAGCACCCTGAGTACTGAGCACCAAGCACCCCGAGAACTGAGCACTGAGCACCCTGAGTACTGAGCACCCAGCACCCTGAGCACTGAGCACCCAGCACCCTGAGTACTGAGCACTGAGATCCCTGAGTACTGAGCACCGAGCACCCTGAGTACTGAGCACCCAGCACCCTCATCACTGAGCACGGAGCACCCCGAGGGCTGAGCAACGAGCACAACGAGCACTGAGCACCCAGCACCCTGAGTACTGAGCACCCAGCACCCTGAGCACTGAGCACCCAGCTCCCTGAGCACTGAGCACGCAGCACCCCGAGCACTGAGCACCCAGCACCCTGAGTACTGAGCACAGAGCACCCTGAGCACTGAGCACCCAGCACCCTGAGTACTGAGCACCCAGCACCCTGAGTACTGGGCAACCAGCACCCTGAGCACTGAGCACTGAGCACCCAGCACCCTGAGCACTGAGAACTGAGCACCCAGCACCACAGCCGTGAGCACCCAGCACCCCGAGCACTGAGCACCCAGCACCCTGAGCACTGAGCACCCAGCACCCTGAGTACTGAGCAACCAGCAACCTGAGTACTGAGCACCCAGCACCCTGAGTACTGAGCACTCAGCACCCTGAGTACTGAGCACCCAGCACCCTGAGCACTGAGCACCCAGCACCCCGAGTACTGAGCACCCTGCACACCGAGTACTGAGCACCGAGCACCCCGAGCACTGAGCACCCAGCACCCTGAGTACTGAGCACCCAACACCCTGAGTACTGAACACTGAGCACCCCGAGTACTGAGCACCCAGCACCCCGAGCACTGAGCACCCAGCAACCTGAGTACTGAGAACAGATCACCCTGAGTACTGAGCACCCAGCACCCCGAGCACTGAGCACCCAGCACCCTGAGTACTGAGCACCCTGATTACTGAGCACTGAGCACCGAGCATCCTGAGTACTGAGCACCCAACACCCCGAGCACTGAGCACCCAGCACCCTGAGCACTGAGCACCCAGCACCCTGAGCACTGACCACCCAGCACGCTGAGTACTGAGCACTCAGCACCCTGAGTACTGAGTACCCAGCACTCTGAGCTCTGAGCACCCAGCACCCTGAGTACTGAGCACCGAGCACCCTGAGTACTGAGCACCGAGCACCCTGAGTACTGAGCACCCAGCACCCTTAGTACTGAGCTCCCAGCACCCTGAGCACTGAGCACCCAGCTCCCTGAACACTGAGCACCCAGCACCCCGAGTACTGAGCACCCTGCACCCCGAGTACTGAGCACCGAGCACCCCGAGCACTGAGCACCCAGCACCCGGAGTACTGAGCACCCAGCACCCTGAGTACTGAGCACTGAGCACCCCGAATACTGAGCACCCAGCACCCCGAGCACTGAGCACCCAGCAACCTGAGTACTGAGAACAGATCACCCTGTGTACTGAGCACCCAGCACCCTGAGTACTGAGCCCCCAGCACCCTGAGTACTGAGCACCCAGCACCCCGAGCACTGAGCACCCAGCACCCCGAGAATGAGCACCCAGCACCCTGAGTACTGAGAACCGAGCACCATGAGTACTGAGCACCCAGCACCCTGAGTACTGAGCCCCCAGCAACCTGAGTACTGAGCACCCAGCAACCCGAGCACTGAGCACCCAGCACCCTGAGAATGAGCACCCAGCACCATGAGTACTGAGCACCCAGCACCCTGAGTACTGAGCACTAAGCACCCAGAGCACTGAGCACCCAGCACCCCGAGCACGGAGCAACCAGGACCCCGAGCACTGAGCACACTGAGTACTGAGCAGCCAGCACCCCGAGCACTGAGCACCCAGCACCCTGAGCACTGAGCACCCAGCACCATGAGCACGGAGCACCCCGAGGACTGAGCACCCAGCACCCTGAGCACTGAGCACCCAGCACCTTGAGTACTGAGCACCGAGCATCTCGAGCACTAAGCACCCAGCACCCTGAGTACTGAGCACCCAGCACCCTGAGCACTGAGCACCCAGAACCCTGAGCACTGAGCACCCAGCACCCTGAGCACGGAGCAACCAGCACCCTGAGTACTGAGCACCCAACACCCAGAGTACTGAGCACCCAGCACCCTGAGTGCTGAGTACCCAGAACCCTGAGCTCTGAGCACCCAGCACCCTGAGTACTGAGCAACGAGCACCCTGAGTACTGAGTACCCAGCACCCTTAGTACTGAGCACCCAGCACCCTGAGCACTGAGCACCCAGCACCCTGAGTACTGAGCACCCAGCACCACCCTCAGCACTGAGCACCCAGCACCCCGAGCACTGAGCACCCAGCTCCCGGAGCACTGAGCACCCAGAACCCCGAGTACTGAGCACCCTGCACCCCGAGTACTGAGCACCGAGCACCCCGAGCACTGAGCACCCAGCACCCTGAGTACTGAGCACCCAGCACCCTGAGTACTGAGCACTGAGCACCCCGAGTACTGAGCACCCAGCACCCCCAGCACTGAGCACCCAGCAACCTGAGTACTGAGAACAGATCACCCTGAGTACTGAGCACCCAGCACCCTGAGTACTGAGCCCCCAGCACCCTGAGTACTGAGCACCCAGCACCCCGAGCACTGAGCTCCCCGCACCCCGACAATGAGCACCCAGCACCCTGAGTACTGAGAACCGAGCACCCTGAGTACTGAGCACCCAGCACCCTGAGTACTGAGCCCCCAGCACCCTGAGTACTAAGCACCCAGCAACCCGAGCACTGAGCACCCAGCACCCTGAGAATGAGCACCCAGCACCATGAGTACTGAGCACCCAGCACCCTGAGTACTGAGCACTAAGCACCCAGAGCACTGAGCACCCAGCACCCTGAGCACGGAGCACCCAGGACCCCGAGCACTGAGAACTGAGCACCCAGCACCCTGAGTACTGAGCACCGAGCTCCCCGAGCACTGAACACACTGAGTACTGAGCACCCAGCACCCCGAGCACTGAGCACCCAGCACCCTGAGCACTGAGCACCCAGCACCCTGAGTACTGAGCACCCAGCACCCTGAGTACTGAACACCCAGCACCCTGAGCACTGAGCACTGAGCACCCTGAGCACTGAGCACCCAGCACCCCGAGTACTGAGCACCGAGCACCCCGAGCACTGAGCACCCAGCGCCCCGAGCACTGAGCACACAGCACCCCGAGCACTGAGCAGTGAGCACCCTGAGCACTGAGCACCCAGGACCCCGAGTACTGAGCACTGAGCACCCTGAGTACTGAGCACCAAGCACCCCGAGAACTGAGCACTGAGCACCCTGAGTACTGAGCACCCAGCACCCTGGGCACTGAGCACCCAGCACCCTGAGTACTGAGCACTGAGATCCCTGAGTACTGAGCACCGAGCACCCTGAGTACTGAGCACCCAGCACCCTCATCACTGAGCACGGAGCACCCCGAGGGCTGAGCAACGAGCACAACGAGCACTGAGCACCCAGCACCCTGAGTACTGAGCACCCAGCACCCTGAGCACTGAGCACCCAGCTCCCTGAGCACTGAGCACGCAGCACCCCGAGCACTGAGCACCCAGCACCCTGAGTACTGAGCACAGAGCACCCTGAGCACTGAGCACCCAGCACCCTGAGTACTGAGCACCCAGCACCCTGAGTACTGGGCAACCAGCACCCTGAGCACTGAGCACTGAGCACCCAGCACCCTGAGCACTGAGAACTGAGCACCCAGCACCACAGCCGTGAGCACCCAGCACCCCGAGCACTGAGCACCCAGCACCCTGAGCACTGAGCACCCAGCACCCTGAGTACTGAGCAACCAGCAACCTGAGTACTGAGCACCCAGCACCCTGAGTACTGAGCACTCAGCACCCTGAGTACTGAGCACCCAGCACCCTGAGCACTGAGCACCCAGCACCCCGAGTACTGAGCACCCTGCACACCGAGTACTGAGCACCGAGCACCCCGAGCACTGAGCACCCAGCACCCTGAGTACTGAGCACCCAACACCCTGAGTACTGAACACTGAGCACTCCGAGTACTGAGCACCCAGCACCCCGAGCACTGAGCACCCAGCAACCTGAGTACTGAGAACAGATCACCCTGAGTACTGAGCACCCAGCACCCCGAGCACTGAGCACCCAGCACCCTGAGTACTGAGCACCCTGATTACTGAGCACTGAGCACCGAGCATCCTGAGTACTGAGCACCCAACACCCCGAGCACTGAGCACCCAGCACCCTGAGCACTGAGCACCCAGCACCCTGAGCACTGACCACCCAGCACGCTGAGTACTGAGCACTCAGCACCCTGAGTACTGAGTACCCAGCACTCTGAGCTCTGAGCACCCAGCACCCTGAGTACTGAGCACCGAGCACCCTGAGTACTGAGCACCGAGCACCCTGAGTACTGAGCACCCAGCACCCTTAGTACTGAGCTCCCAGCACCCTGAGCACTGAGCACCCAGCTCCCTGAACACTGAGCACCCAGCACCCCGAGTACTGAGCACCCTGCACCCCGAGTACTGAGCACCGAGCACCCCGAGCACTGAGCACCCAGCACCCGGAGTACTGAGCACCCAGCACCCTGAGTACTGAGCACTGAGCACCCCGAATACTGAGCACCCAGCACCCCGAGCACTGAGCACCCAGCAACCTGAGTACTGAGAACAGATCACCCTGTGTACTGAGCACCCAGCACCCTGAGTACTGAGCCCCCAGCACCCTGAGTACTGAGCACCCAGCACCCCGAGCACTGAGCACCCAGCACCCCGAGAATGAGCACCCAGCACCCTGAGTACTGAGAACCGAGCACCATGAGTACTGAGCACCCAGCACCCTGAGTACTGAGCCCCCAGCACCCTGAGTACTGAGCACCCAGCAACCCGAGCACTGAGCACCCAGCACCCTGAGAATGAGCACCCAGCACCATGAGTACTGAGCACCCAGCACCCTGAGTACTGAGCACTAAGCACCCAGAGCACTGAGCACCCAGCACCCCGAGCACGGAGCAACCAGGACCCCGAGCACTGAGCACACTGAGTACTGAGCAGCCAGCACCCCGAGCACTGAGCACCCAGCACCCTGAGCACTGAGCACCCAGCACCATGAGCACGGAGCACCCCGAGGACTGAGCACCCAGCACCCTGAGCACTGAGCACCCAGCACCTTGAGTACTGAGCACCGAGCACCTCGAGCACTAAGCACCCAGCACCCTGAGTACTGAGCACCCAGCACCCTGAGCACTGAGCACCCAGAACCCTGAGCACTGAGCACCCAGCACCCTGAGCACGGAGCAACCAGCACCCTGAGTACTGAGCACCCAACACCCAGAGTACTGAGCACCCAGCACCCTGAGTGCTGAGTACCCAGAACCCTGAGCTCTGAGCACCCAGCACCCTGAGTACTGAGCAACGAGCACCCTGAGTACTGAGCACCCAGCACCCTTAGTACTGAGCACCCAGCAACCTGAGCACTGAGCACCCAGCACCCTGAGTACTGAGCACACAGCACCACCCTCAGCACTGAGCACCCAGCACCCCGAGCACTGAGCACCCAGCTCCCGGAGCACTGAGCACCCAGAACCCCGAGTACTGAGCACCCTGCACCCCGAGTACTGAGCACCGAGCACCCCGAGCACTGAGCACCCAGCACCCTGAGTACTGAGCACCCAGCACCCTGAGTACTGAGCACTGAGCACCCCGAGTACTGAGCACCCAGCACCCCCAGCACTGAGCACCCAGCAACCTGAGTACTGAGAACAGATCACCCTGAGTACTGAGCACCCAGCACCCTGAGTACTGAGCCCCCAGCACCCTGAGTACTGAGCACCCAGCACCCCGAGCTCTGAGCTCCCCGCACCCCGACAATGAGCACCCAGCACCCTGAGTACTGAGAACCGAGCACCCTGAGTACTGAGCACCCAGCACCCTGAGTACTGAGCCCCCAGCACCCTGAGTACTAAGCACCCAGCAACCCGAGCACTGAGCACCCAGCACCCTGAGAATGAGCACCCAGCACCATGAGTACTTAGCACCCAGCACCCTGAGTACTGAGCACTAAGCACCCAGAGCACTGAGCACCCAGCACACCGAGCACGGAGCACCCAGGACCCCGAGCACTGAGAACTGAGCACCCAGCACCCTGAGTACTGAGCACCGAGCTCCCCGAGCACTGAACACACTGAGTACTGAGCACCCAGCACCCCGAGCACTGAGCACCCAGCACCCTGAGCACTGAGCACCCAGCACCCTGAGTACTGAGCACCCAGCACCCTGAGTACTGAACACCCAGCACCCTGAGCACTGAGCACTGAGCACCCTGAGCACTGAGCACCCAGCACCCCGAGTACTGAGCACCGAGCACCCCGAGCACTGAGCACCCAGCGCCCCGAGCACTGAGCACACAGCACCCCGAGCACTGAGCACCCTGAGCACTGAGCACCCAGGACCCCGAGTACTGAGC
Source organism: Microtus oregoni (assembly GCF_018167655.1). Classification (NCBI taxonomy): domain Eukaryota; kingdom Metazoa; phylum Chordata; class Mammalia; order Rodentia; family Cricetidae; genus Microtus; species Microtus oregoni. The sequence continues at coordinate 61,601 of NW_024543541.1, read as the reverse complement.
ACTGAGCACCCTGAGTACTGAGCACCAAGCACCCCGAGAACTGAGCACTGAGCACCCTGAGTACTGAGCACCCAGCACCCTGAGCCCTGAGCACCCAGCACCCTGAGTACTGAGCACTGAGATCCCTGAGTACTGAGCACCGAGCACCCTGAGTACTGAGCACCCAGCACCCTCATCACTGAGCACGGAGCACCCCGAGGGCTGAGCAACGAGCACAACGAGCACTGAGCACCCAGCACCCTGAGTACTGAGCACCCAGCACCCTGAGCACTGAGCACCCAGCTCCCTGAGCACTGAGCACGCAGCACCCCGAGCACTGAGCACCCAGCACCCTGAGTACTGAGCACAGAGCACCCTGAGCACTGAGCACCCAGCACCCTGAGTACTGAGCACCCAGCACCCTGAGTACTGGGCAACCAGCACCCTGAGCACTGAGCACTGAGCACCCAGCACCCTGAGCACTGAGAACTGAGCACCCAGCACCACAGCCCTGAGCACCCAGCACCCCGAGCACTGAGCACCCAGCATCCTGAGCACTGAGCACCCAGCACCCTGAGTACTGAGCAACCAGCAACCTGAGTACTGAGCACCCAGCACCCTGAGTACTGAGCACTCAGCACCCTGAGTACTGAGCACCCAGCACCCTGAGCACTGAGCACCCAGCACCCCGAGTACTGAGCACCCTGCACACCGAGTACTGAGCACCGAGCACCCCGAGCACTGAGCACCCAGCACCCTGAGTACTGAGCACCCAACACCCTGAGTACTGAACACTGAGCACCCCGAGTACTGAGCACCCAGCACCCCGAGCACTGAGCACCCAGCAACGTGAGTACTGAGAACAGATCACCCTGAGTACTGAGCACCCAGCACCCTGAGAACTGAGCCCTCAGCACCCTGAGTACTGAGCACCCAGCACCCCGAGCACTGAGCACCCAGCACCCCGAGAATGAGCACCCAGCAATCTGAGTACAGAGAACCGAGCACCCTGAGTACTGAGCACCCAGCACCCTGAGTACTGAGCCCCCAGCACCCTGAGTACTGAGCACCCAGCAACCCGAGCACTGAGCACCCAGCACCCTGAGAATGAGCACCCAGCACCATGAGTACTGAGCACCCAGCACCCTGAGTACTGAGCACTAAGCACCCAGAGCACTGAGCACCCAGCACCCCGAGCACGGAGCACCCAGGACCCCGAGCACTGAGAACTGAGCACCCAGCACCCTGAGTACTGAGCACCGAGCTCCCCGAGCACTGAGCACACTGAGTACTGAGCACCCAGCACCCCGATCACTGAGCACCCAGCACCCTAAGCACTGAGCACCCAGCACCCTGAGCACTGAGCACCCAGCACCCTGAGTACTGAGCACACAGCACCCCGAGCACTGAGCACTGAGCACCCTGAGCACTGAGCACCCAGGACCCCGAGTACTGAGCACTGAGCACCCTGAGTACTGAGCACCAAGCACCCCGAGAACTGAGCACTGAGCACCCTGAGTACTGAGCACCCAGCACCCTGAGCACTGAGCACCCAGCACCCTGAGTACTGAGCACTGAGACCCCTGAGTACTGAGCACCGAGCACCCTGAGTACTGAGCACCCAGCACCCTGATCACTGAGCACGGAGCACCCCGAGGACTGAGCACCGAGCACAACGAGCACTGAGCACCCAGCACCCTGAGTACTGAGCACCCAGCACCCTGAGCACTGAGCACCCAGCTCCCTGAGCACTGAGCACGCAGCACCCCGAGCACTGAGCACCCAGCACCCTGAGTACTGAGCACAGAGCACCCTGAGCACTGAGCACCCAGCACCCTGAGTACTGAGCACCCAGCACCCTGAGTACTGGGCAACCAGCACCCTGAGCACTGAGCACTGAGCACCCAGCACCCTGAGCACTGAGAACTGAGCACCCAGCACCACAGCCCTGAGCACCCAGCACCCCGAGCACTGAGCACCCAGCACCCTGAGCACTGAGCACCCAGCACCCTGAGTACTGAGCAACCAGCAACCTGAGTACTGAGCACCCAGCACCCTGAGTACTGAGCACTCAGCACCCTGAGTACTGAGCACCCAGCACCCTGAGCACTGAGCACCCAGCACCCCGAGTACTGAGCACCCTGCACACCGAGTACTGAGCACCGAGCACCCCGAGCACTGAGCACCCAGCACCCTGAGTACTGAGCACCCAACACCCTGAGTACTGAACACTGAGCACCCCGAGTACTGAGCACCCAGCACCCCGAGCACTGAGCACCCAGCAACCTGAGTACTGAGAACAGATCACCCTGAGTACTGAGCACCCAGCACCCTGAGAACTGAGGCCCCAGCACCCTGAGTACTGAGCACCCAGCACCCCGAGCACTGAGCACCCAGCACCCCGAGAATGAGCACCCAGCAATCTGAGTACTGAGAACCGAGCACCCTGAGTACTGAGCACCCAGCACCCTGAGTACTGAGCCCCCAGCACCCTGAGTACTGAGCACCCAGCAACCCGAGCACTGAGCACCCAGCACCCTGAGAATGAGCACCCAGCACCATGAGTACTGAGCACCCAGCACCCTGAGTACTGAGCACTAAGCACCCAGAGCACTGAGCACCCAGCACCCCGAGCACGGAGCACCCAGGACCCCGAGCACTGAGAACTGAGCACCCAGCACCCTGAGTACTGAGCACCGAGCTCCCCGAGCACTGAGCACACTGAGTACTGAGCACCCAGCACCCCGATCACTGAGCACCCAGCACCCTGAGCACTGAGCACCCAGCACCCTGAGCACTGAGCACCCAGCACCCTGAGTACTGAGCACCCAGCACGCTGAGCACTGAGCACCCAGCACCCCGAGCACGGAGCACCCAGGACCCCGAGCACTGAGAACTGAGCACCCAGCACCCTGAGTACTGAGCACCGAGCTCCCCGAGCACTGAGCACACTGAGTACTGAGCACCCAGCACCCCGATCACTGAGCACCCAGCACCCTGAGCACTGAGCACCCAGCACCCTGAGCACTGAGCACCAAGCACCCTGAGTACTGAGCACCCAGCACGCTGAGTACTGAGCACCCAGCACACCGAGCACTGAGCACCCAGCACCCTGAGTACTGAGCACTGAGCACCCAGCACCCCGAGCACTGAGCACCCAGCACCCTGTGTACTGAGCACTGAGCACCCTGAGTACTAAGCACCCAGCACCCTGAGTACTGAGCACCCAGGACCCTGAGCACTGAGCACCGAGCAGCCCGAGCACTGAGCTCCCAGCACCCTGAGCACTCAGCACCCAGCACCCCGAGCACTGAGCACCCAGGACCCTGAGCACTGAGCACCCAGCACCCTGAGCACGGAGCACCCCGAGTACTGAGCACCCAGCACCCTGAGCACTGAGCACCCAGCACCCTGAGCACAGAGCACCCAGCACCCTGAGCACTGAGCACCCAGCACCCCGAGCACGGAGCACCCAGCACCCTGAGTACTGAGCACCCAACACCCAGAGTACTGAGCACCCAGCACCCTGAGCACTGAGCACCCAGCACCCTGAGTACTGAGCACCCAGCACCCTGAGTACTGAACACCCAGCACCCTGAGCACTGAGCACTGAGCACCCTGAGCACTGAGTACTGAGCACTGAGCACCCTGAGCACTGAGCACCCAGCACCCCGAGTACTGAGCACCCAGCACCCCGAGCACTGAGCACCCAGCGCCCCGAGCACTGAGCACCCAGCACCCCGAGCACTGAGAACTGAGCACCCTGAGCACTGAGCACCCAGCACCCCGAGTACTGAGCACTGAGTACCCTGAGTACTGAGCAACAAGCACCCCGAGTACTGAGCACTGAGCACCCTGAGTACTGAGCACCCAGCACCCTGAGAAATGAGCACCCAGCACCCTGAGTACTGAGCACTGAGAACCCTGAGTACTGAGCACCGAGCACCCTGAGTACTGAGCACTGAGCACCCAGCACCCTGAGCACTGACCACTGAGCAACCAGCACCACAGCCCTGAGCACCCCGAGTACTGAGCAACAAGCACCCCGAGTACTGAGCACTGAGCACCCTGAGTACTGAGCACCCAGCACCCTGAGCACTGAGCACCCAGCACACTGAGCACTGAGCACGCAGCACCCCGAGCACTGAGCACCCAGCACCCTGAGTACTGAGCACAGAGCACCCTGAGCCATGAGCACCCAGCAACCTGAGTACTGAGCACCCAGCACCCTGAGTACTGAGCAACCAGCACCCTGAGCACTGAGCACTGAGCACCCAGCACCCTGAGCACTGACCACTGAGCACCCAGCACCACAGCCCTGAGCACCCAGCACCCCGAGCACTGAGCACCCAGCACCCTGAGTACTGAGCACCCAGCACCCTGAGCACCCAGCACCCTGAGTACTGAGCACCCACCACCCTGAGTACTGAGCACCCAGCATCCTGAGTACTGAGCACTCAGCACCCTGAGTACTGAGCACCGAGCACCCCGAGCACTGAGCACCCAGCACCCTGAGCACTGTGCACCCGGAGGACTGAGCACCCAGCACCCTGAGCACTGAGCACCGATCACCCTGAGCACTGAGCACCCAGCACCCCTAGCACTGAGCACCCAGCACCCTGAGTACTGAGCACCCAGCACCCCGAGTACTGAGCACCCAGCACCCTGAGAACTGAGCACCCAGCACCCCGAGCACTGAGCAACCCGCACCCTGAGTACTGAGCACCCTGAGTACTGAGCACTGAGCACCCAGCAACCCGAGCACTGAGCACCCAGCACCCTGAGAATGAGCACCCAGCACCATGAGTACTGAGCACCCAGCTCCCTGAGTACTGAGCACTAAGCACCCAGAGCACTGAGCACCCAGCACCCCGAGCACGGAGCACCCAGGACCCCGAGCACTGAGAACTGAGCACCCAGCACCCTGAGTACTGAGCACCGAGCTCCCCGAGCACTGAGCACACTGAGTACTGAGCACCCAGCACCCTGAGTACTGAGCACCCAGCACCCCGAGCACTGAGCACCCAGCACCCCGAGAATGAGCACCCAGCACCCTGAGTACTGAGAACCGAGCACCCTGAGTACTGAGCACCCAGCACCCTGAGTACTGAGCCCCCAGCACCCTGAGTACTGAGCACCCAGCAACCCGAGCACTGAGCACCCAGCACCCTGAGAATGAGCACCCAGCACCATGAGTACTGAGCACCCAGCTCCCTGAGTACTGAGCACTAAGCACCCAGAGCACTGAGCACCCAGCACCCCGAGCACGGAGCACCCAGGACCCCGAGCACTGAGAACTGAGCACCCAGCACCCTGAGTACTGAGCACCGAGCTCCCCGAGCACTGAGCACACTGAGTACTGAGCACCCAGCACCCCGATCACTGAGCACCCAGCACCCTGAGCACTGAGCACCCAGCACCCTGAGTACTGAGCACCCAGGACCCTGAGCACTGAGCACCGAGCAGCCCGAGCACTGAGCACCCAGCACCCTGAGCACTCAGCACCCAGCACCCCGAGCACTGAGCACCCAGCACCCTGAGCACTGAGCACCCAGCACCCTGAGCACGGAGCACCCCGAGTACTGAGCACCCAGCACCCTGAGCACTGAGCACCCAGCACCCTGAGCACTGAGCACCCAGCACACTGAGCACTGAGCACGCAGCACCCCGAGCACTGAGCACCCAGCACCCTGAGTACTGAGCACAGAGCACCCTGAGCCATGAGCACCCAGCACCCTGAGTACTGAGCACCCAGCACCCTGAGTACTGAGCAACCAGCACCCTGAGCACTGAGCACTGAGCACCCAGCACCCTGAGCACTGACCACTGAGCACCCAGCACCACAGCCCTGAGCACCCAGCACCCCGAGCACTGAGCACCCAGCACCCTGAGTACTGAGCACCCAGCACCCTGAGCACCCAGCACCCTGAGTACTGAGCACCCACCACCCTGAGTACTGAGCACCCAGCACCCTGAGTACTGAGCACTCAGCACCCTGAGTACTGAGCACCGAGCACCCCGAGCACTGAGCACCCAGCACCCTGAGCACTGTGCACCCGGAGGACTGAGCACCCAGCACCCTGAGCACTGAGCACCGATCACCCTGAGCACTGAGCACCCAGCACCCCTAGCACTGAGCACCCAGCACCCTGAGTACTGAGCACCCAGCACCCCGAGTACTGAGCACCCAGCACCCTGAGAACTGAGCACCCAGCACCCCGAGCACTGAGCAACCCGCACCCTGAGTACTGAGCACCCTGAGTACTGAGCACTGAGCACCGAGCACCCTGAGTACTGAGCACCCTGTGGACTGAGCACCCAGCACCCTGAGTACTGAGCACCCAGCACCCCGAGCACTGAGCACCCAGCACCCCGAGAATGAGCACCCAGCACCCTGAGTACTGAGAACCGAGCACCCTGAGTACTGAGCACCCAGCACCCTGAGTACTGAGCCCCCAGCACCCTGAGTACTGAGCACCCAGCAACCCGAGCACTGAGCACCCAGCACCCTGAGAATGAGCACCCAGCACCATGAGTACTGAGCACTAAGCACCCAGAGCACTGAGCACACAGCACCCCGAGCACGGAGCACCCAGGACCCCGAGCACTGAGAACTGAGCACCCAGCACCCTGAGTACTGAGCACCGAGCTCCCCGAGCACTGAGCACACTGAGTACTGAGCACCCAGCACCCCGATCACTGAGCACCCAGCACCCTGAGCACTGAGCACCCAGCACCCTGAGAACTGAGCACCCAGCACCCTGAGTACTGAGCACCCAGCACGCTGAGTACTGAGCACCAAGCACCCCGAGCACTGAGCACCCAGCACCCTGAGTACTGAGCACTGAGCACCCAGCACCCCGAGCACTGAGCACCCAGCACCCTGTGTACTGAGCACTGAGCACCCTGAGTACTAAGCACCCAGCACCCTGAGTACTGAGCACCCAGGACCCTGAGCACTGAGCACCGAGCAGCCCGAGCACTGAGCACCCAGCACCCTGAGCACTCAGCACCCAGCACCCCGAGCACTGAGCACCCAGCACCCTGAGCACTCAGCACCCAGCACCCCGAGCACTGAGCACCCAGCACCCTGAGCACTGAGCACCCAGCACCCTGAGCACGGAGCACCCCGAGTACTGAGCACCCAGCACCCTGAGTACTGAGCACCCAACACCCAGAGTACTGAGCACCCAGCACCCTGAGCACTGAGCACCCAACACCCTGAGTACTGAGCACCCAGCACCCTGAGTACTGAACACCCAGCACCCTGAGCACTGAGCACTGAGCACCCTGAGCACTGAGTACTGAGCACTGAGCACCCTGAGCACTGAGCACCCAGCACCCTGAGCACTGAGCACCCAACACCCTGAGTACTGAGCACCAAACACCCCGAGCACTGAGCACCCAGCACCCTGAGCACTGAGCACCCGGAGGACTGAGCACCCAGCACCCTGAGCACTGAGCACCGATCACCCTGAGGACTGAGCACCCAGCACCCCGAGCACTGAGCACCCAGCACCCTGAGTACTGAGCACCCAGCACCCCGAGTACTGAGCACCCAGCACCCCGAGCACTGAGCACCCAGCACCCCGAGAATGAGCACCCAGCAATCTGAGTACAGAGAACCGAGCACCCTGAGTACTGAGCACCCAGCACCCTGAGTACTGAGCCCCCAGCACCCTGAGTACTGAGCACCCAGCAACCCGAGCACTGAGCACCCAGCACCCTGAGAATGAGCACCCAGCACCATGAGTACTGAGCACCCAGCACCCTGAGTACTGAGCACTAAGCACCCAGAGCACTGAGCACCCAGCACCCCGAGCACGGAGCACCCAGGACCCCGAGCACTGAGAACTGAGCACCCAGCACCCTGAGTACTGAGCACCGAGCTCCCCGAGCACTGAGCACACTGAGTACTGAGCACCCAGCACCCCGATCACTGAGCACCCAGCACCCTAAGCACTGAGCACCCAGCACCCTGAGCACTGAGCACCCAGCACCCTGAGTACTGAGCACACAGCACCCCGAGCACTGAGCACTGAGCACCCTGAGCACTGAGCACCCAGGACCCCGAGTACTGAGCACTGAGCACCCTGAGTACTGAGCACCAAGCACCCCGAGAACTGAGCACTGAGCACCCTGAGTACTGAGCACCCAGCACCCTGAGCACTGAGCACCCAGCACCCTGAGTACTGAGCACTGAGACCCCTGAGTACTGAGCACCGAGCACCCTGAGTACTGAGCACCCAGCACCCTGATCACTGAGCACGGAGCACCCCGAGGACTGAGCACCGAGCACAACGAGCACTGAGCACCCAGCACCCTGAGTACTGAGCACCCAGCACCCTGAGCACTGAGCACCCAGCTCCCTGAGCACTGAGCACGCAGCACCCCGAGCACTGAGCACCCAGCACCCTGAGTACTGAGCACAGAGCACCCTGAGCACTGAGCACCCAGCACCCTGAGTACTGAGCACCCAGCACCCTGAGTACTGGGCAACCAGCACCCTGAGCACTGAGCACTGAGCACCCAGCACCCTGAGCACTGAGAACTGAGCACCCAGCACCACAGCCCTGAGCACCCAGCACCCCGAGCACTGAGCACCCAGCACCCTGAGCACTGAGCACCCAGCACCCTGAGTACTGAGCAACCAGCAACCTGAGTACTGAGCACCCAGCACCCTGAGTACTGAGCACTCAGCACCCTGAGTACTGAGCACCCAGCACCCTGAGCACTGAGCACCCAGCACCCCGAGTACTGAGCACCCTGCACACCGAGTACTGAGCACCGAGCACCCCGAGCACTGAGCACCCAGCACCCTGAGTACTGAGCACCCAACACCCTGAGTACTGAACACTGAGCACCCCGAGTACTGAGCACCCAGCACCCCGAGCACTGAGCACCCAGCAACCTGAGTACTGAGAACAGATCACCCTGAGTACTGAGCACCCAGCACCCTGAGAACTGAGGCCCCAGCACCCTGAGTACTGAGCACCCAGCACCCCGAGCACTGAGCACCCAGCACCCCGAGAATGAGCACCCAGCAATCTGAGTACTGAGAACCGAGCACCCTGAGTACTGAGCACCCAGCACCCTGAGTACTGAGCCCCCAGCACCCTGAGTACTGAGCACCCAGCAACCCGAGCACTGAGCACCCAGCACCCTGAGAATGAGCACCCAGCACCATGAGTACTGAGCACCCAGCACCCTGAGTACTGAGCACTAAGCACCCAGAGCACTGAGCACCCAGCACCCCGAGCACGGAGCACCCAGGACCCCGAGCACTGAGAACTGAGCACCCAGCACCCTGAGTACTGAGCACCGAGCTCCCCGAGCACTGAGCACACTGAGTACTGAGCACCCAGCACCCCGATCACTGAGCACCCAGCACCCTGAGCACTGAGCACCCAGCACCCTGAGCACTGAGCACCCAGCACCCTGAGTACTGAGCACCCAGCACGCTGAGCACTGAGCACCCAGCACCCCGAGCACGGAGCACCCAGGACCCCGAGCACTGAGAACTGAGCACCCAGCACCCTGAGTACTGAGCACCGAGCTCCCCGAGCACTGAGCACACTGAGTACTGAGCACCCAGCACCCCGATCACTGAGCACCCAGCACCCTGAGCACTGAGCACCCAGCACCCTGAGCACTGAGCACCAAGCACCCTGAGTACTGAGCACCCAGCACGCTGAGTACTGAGCACCCAGCACACCGAGCACTGAGCACCCAGCACCCTGAGTACTGAGCACTGAGCACCCAGCACCCCGAGCACTGAGCACCCAGCACCCTGTGTACTGAGCACTGAGCACCCTGAGTACTAAGCACCCAGCACCCTGAGTACTGAGCACCCAGGACCCTGAGCACTGAGCACCGAGCAGCCCGAGCACTGAGCTCCCAGCACCCTGAGCACTCAGCACCCAGCACCCCGAGCACTGAGCACCCAGGACCCTGAGCACTGAGCACCCAGCACCCTGAGCACGGAGCACCCCGAGTACTGAGCACCCAGCACCCTGAGCACTGAGCACCCAGCACCCTGAGCACAGAGCACCCAGCACCCTGAGCACTGAGCACCCAGCACCCCGAGCACGGAGCACCCAGCACCCTGAGTACTGAGCACCCAACACCCAGAGTACTGAGCACCCAGCACCCTGAGCACTGAGCACCCAGCACCCTGAGTACTGAGCACCCAGCACCCTGAGTACTGAACACCCAGCACCCTGAGCACTGAGCACTGAGCACCCTGAGCACTGAGTACTGAGCACTGAGCACCCTGAGCACTGAGCACCCAGCACCCCGAGTACTGAGCACCCAGCACCCCGAGCACTGAGCACCCAGCGCCCCGAGCACTGAGCACCCAGCACCCCGAGCACTGAGAACTGAGCACCCTGAGCACTGAGCACCCAGCACCCCGAGTACTGAGCACTGAGTACCCTGAGTACTGAGCAACAAGCACCCCGAGTACTGAGCACTGAGCACCCTGAGTACTGAGCACCCAGCACCCTGAGAAATGAGCACCCAGCACCCTGAGTACTGAGCACTGAGAACCCTGAGTACTGAGCACCGAGCACCCTGAGTACTGAGCACTGAGCACCCAGCACCCTGAGCACTGACCACTGAGCAACCAGCACCACAGCCCTGAGCACCCCGAGTACTGAGCAACAAGCACCCCGAGTACTGAGCACTGAGCACCCTGAGTACTGAGCACCCAGCACCCTGAGCACTGAGCACCCAGCACACTGAGCACTGAGCACGCAGCACCCCGAGCACTGAGCACCCAGCACCCTGAGTACTGAGCACAGAGCACCCTGAGCCATGAGCACCCAGCAACCTGAGTACTGAGCACCCAGCACCCTGAGTACTGAGCAACCAGCACCCTGAGCACTGAGCACTGAGCACCCAGCACCCTGAGCACTGACCACTGAGCACCCAGCACCACAGCCCTGAGCACCCAGCACCCCGAGCACTGAGCACCCAGCACCCTGAGTACTGAGCACCCAGCACCCTGAGCACCCAGCACCCTGAGTACTGAGCACCCACCACCCTGAGTACTGAGCACCCAGCATCCTGAGTACTGAGCACTCAGCACCCTGAGTACTGAGCACCGAGCACCCCGAGCACTGAGCACCCAGCACCCTGAGCACTGTGCACCCGGAGGACTGAGCACCCAGCACCCTGAGCACTGAGCACCGATCACCCTGAGCACTGAGCACCCAGCACCCCTAGCACTGAGCACCCAGCACCCTGAGTACTGAGCACCCAGCACCCCGAGTACTGAGCACCCAGCACCCTGAGAACTGAGCACCCAGCACCCCGAGCACTGAGCAACCCGCACCCTGAGTACTGAGCACCCTGAGTACTGAGCACTGAGCACCCAGCAACCCGAGCACTGAGCACCCAGCACCCTGAGAATGAGCACCCAGCACCATGAGTACTGAGCACCCAGCTCCCTGAGTACTGAGCACTAAGCACCCAGAGCACTGAGCACCCAGCACCCCGAGCACGGAGCACCCAGGACCCCGAGCACTGAGAACTGAGCACCCAGCACCCTGAGTACTGAGCACCGAGCTCCCCGAGCACTGAGCACACTGAGTACTGAGCACCCAGCACCCTGAGTACTGAGCACCCAGCACCCCGAGCACTGAGCACCCAGCACCCCGAGAATGAGCACCCAGCACCCTGAGTACTGAGAACCGAGCACCCTGAGTACTGAGCACCCAGCACCCTGAGTACTGAGCCCCCAGCACCCTGAGTACTGAGCACCCAGCAACCCGAGCACTGAGCACCCAGCACCCTGAGAATGAGCACCCAGCACCATGAGTACTGAGCACCCAGCTCCCTGAGTACTGAGCACTAAGCACCCAGAGCACTGAGCACCCAGCACCCCGAGCACGGAGCACCCAGGACCCCGAGCACTGAGAACTGAGCACCCAGCACCCTGAGTACTGAGCACCGAGCTCCCCGAGCACTGAGCACACTGAGTACTGAGCACCCAGCACCCCGATCACTGAGCACCCAGCACCCTGAGCACTGAGCACCCAGCACCCTGAGTACTGAGCACCCAGGACCCTGAGCACTGAGCACCGAGCAGCCCGAGCACTGAGCACCCAGCACCCTGAGCACTCAGCACCCAGCACCCCGAGCACTGAGCACCCAGCACCCTGAGCACTGAGCACCCAGCACCCTGAGCACGGAGCACCCCGAGTACTGAGCACCCAGCACCCTGAGCACTGAGCACCCAGCACCCTGAGCACTGAGCACCCAGCACACTGAGCACTGAGCACGCAGCACCCCGAGCACTGAGCACCCAGCACCCTGAGTACTGAGCACAGAGCACCCTGAGCCATGAGCACCCAGCACCCTGAGTACTGAGCACCCAGCACCCTGAGTACTGAGCAACCAGCACCCTGAGCACTGAGCACTGAGCACCCAGCACCCTGAGCACTGACCACTGAGCACCCAGCACCACAGCCCTGAGCACCCAGCACCCCGAGCACTGAGCACCCAGCACCCTGAGTACTGAGCACCCAGCACCCTGAGCACCCAGCACCCTGAGTACTGAGCACCCACCACCCTGAGTACTGAGCACCCAGCACCCTGAGTACTGAGCACTCAGCACCCTGAGTACTGAGCACCGAGCACCCCGAGCACTGAGCACCCAGCACCCTGAGCACTGTGCACCCGGAGGACTGAGCACCCAGCACCCTGAGCACTGAGCACCGATCACCCTGAGCACTGAGCACCCAGCACCCCTAGCACTGAGCACCCAGCACCCTGAGTACTGAGCACCCAGCACCCCGAGTACTGAGCACCCAGCACCCTGAGAACTGAGCACCCAGCACCCCGAGCACTGAGCAACCCGCACCCTGAGTACTGAGCACCCTGAGTACTGAGCACTGAGCACCGAGCACCCTGAGTACTGAGCACCCTGTGGACTGAGCACCCAGCACCCTGAGTACTGAGCACCCAGCACCCCGAGCACTGAGCACCCAGCACCCCGAGAATGAGCACCCAGCACCCTGAGTACTGAGAACCGAGCACCCTGAGTACTGAGCACCCAGCACCCTGAGTACTGAGCCCCCAGCACCCTGAGTACTGAGCACCCAGCAACCCGAGCACTGAGCACCCAGCACCCTGAGAATGAGCACCCAGCACCATGAGTACTGAGCACTAAGCACCCAGAGCACTGAGCACACAGCACCCCGAGCACGGAGCACCCAGGACCCCGAGCACTGAGAACTGAGCACCCAGCACCCTGAGTACTGAGCACCGAGCTCCCCGAGCACTGAGCACACTGAGTACTGAGCACCCAGCACCCCGATCACTGAGCACCCAGCACCCTGAGCACTGAGCACCCAGCACCCTGAGAACTGAGCACCCAGCACCCTGAGTACTGAGCACCCAGCACGCTGAGTACTGAGCACCAAGCACCCCGAGCACTGAGCACCCAGCACCCTGAGTACTGAGCACTGAGCACCCAGCACCCCGAGCACTGAGCACCCAGCACCCTGTGTACTGAGCACTGAGCACCCTGAGTACTAAGCACCCAGCACCCTGAGTACTGAGCACCCAGGACCCTGAGCACTGAGCACCGAGCAGCCCGAGCACTGAGCACCCAGCACCCTGAGCACTCAGCACCCAGCACCCCGAGCACTGAGCACCCAGCACCCTGAGCACTCAGCACCCAGCACCCCGAGCACTGAGCACCCAGCACCCTGAGCACTGAGCACCCAGCACCCTGAGCACGGAGCACCCCGAGTACTGAGCACCCAGCACCCTGAGTACTGAGCACCCAACACCCAGAGTACTGAGCACCCAGCACCCTGAGCACTGAGCACCCAACACCCTGAGTACTGAGCACCCAGCACCCTGAGTACTGAACACCCAGCACCCTGAGCACTGAGCACTGAGCACCCTGAGCACTGAGTACTGAGCACTGAGCACCCTGAGCACTGAGCACCCAGCACCCTGAGCACTGAGCACCCAACACCCTGAGTACTGAGCACCAAACACCCCGAGCACTGAGCACCCAGCACCCTGAGCACTGAGCACCCGGAGGACTGAGCACCCAGCACCCTGAGCACTGAGCACCGATCACCCTGAGCACTGAGCACCCAGCACCCCGAGCACTGAGCACCCAGCACCCTGAGTACTGAGCACCCAGCACCCCGAGTACTGAGCACCCAGCACCCTGAGTACTGAGCACCCAGCACCCCGAGCACTGAGCAACCAGCACCCTGAGTACTGAGCACCCTGAGTACTGAGCACTGAGCACCGAGCACCCTGAGTACTGAGCACCCTGAGGACTGAGCACCCAGCACCCTGAGCACTGAGCACCCAGCACCCTGAGTACTGAGCACTGATCACCCTGAGCACTGATCACCCAGCACCCCGAGCACTGAGCACCCAGCACCCTGAGTACTGAGCACCTAGCACCCTGAGCACTGAGCACCGAGCACCCTGAGTACTGAACACCCAGCACCCTGAGCACTGAGCACTGAGCACCCAGGACCCTGAGCACTGAGCACTGAGCACCCAGCACCCTGAGCACTGAGCACCCAGCACCCTGAGCACCCAGCACCCTGAGCACTGAGCACCCTGAGCACTGAGCACCCTGAGCACTGAGCACTGAGCACCCAGCACCCTGAGTACTGAGCACCCAACACTCTGAGCACTGAGCACCCAGCACGCTGAGTACTGAGCACTGAGCACACAGCACCCTGAGTACTGAGCACCCAGCACCCCGAGCACTGAGCTCCCAGCGCCCCGAGCACTGAGCACCCAGCACCCTGAGCACTGAGCACTGAGCACACTGAGCACTGAGCACCCAGCACCCCGAGTACTGAGCACTGAGCACCCTGAGTACTGAGCACCCAACACCCAGAGTACTGATCACCCAGCACCCTGAGAACTGAGCACCCAGCACCCTGAGTACTGAGCACCCAGCACCCTGAGTACTGAGCACCCAGCTGCCTGAGCACTGAGCACTGAGCACCCAGCACCTTGAGCACTGAGCACTGACCACCCAGCACCCCGAGCACTGAGCACCCAGCACCCCGAGCACTGAGCACCCAGCGCCCTGAGCACTGAGCACCCATCACACTGAGCACTGAGCACCCAGCCCCCTGAGTACTGAGCACCCAGCACCATGAGTACTGAGCACCCAGTACCCTGAGTACTGAGCACTCAGCACCCTGAGTACTGAGCACCGAGCACCCCGAGCACTGAGCACCAAGCACCCTGAGCACAGAGCACCCTGAGGACTGAGCACCCAGCACCCTGAGCACTGAGCACCCAGCACCCTGAGTACTGAGCACCGATCACCCTGAGCACTGAGCACCCAGCACCCTGAGTACTGAGCACCCAGCTGCCTGAGCACTGAGCACTGAGCACCCAGCACCTTGAGCACTGAGCACTGACCACCCAGCACCCCGAGCACTGAGCACCCAGCACCCCGAGCACTGAGCACCCAGCGCCCTGAGCACTGAGCACCCAGCACACTGAGCACTGAGCACCCAGCCCCCTGAGTACTGAGCACCCAGCACCATGAGTACTGAGCACCCAGTACCCTGAGTACTGAGCACTCAGAACCCTGAGTACTGAGCACCGAGCAACCCGAGCACTGAGCACCAAGCACCCTGAGCACAGAGCACCCTGAGGACTGAGCACCCAGCACCCTGAGCACTGAGCACCCAGCACCCTGAGTACTGAGCACCCAGCACCCTGAGCACTGAGCACCCAGCACCCTGAGTACTGAGCACCCTGAGTACTGAGCACCGATCACCCTGAGCACTGAGCACCCAGCACCCTGAGTACTGAGCACCCAGCACCCTGAGCACTGAGCACCCAGCACCCTGAGCACTGAGCACCCAGCACCCTGAGTACTGAGCACCCAGCACCCTGAGCACGGAGCACCCAGGACCCCGAGCACTGAGTACTGAGCACCCAGCACCCTGAGTACTGAGCACCGAGCTCCCCGAGCACTGAGCACCCAGCACCCTGAGCACTGAGCACCCAGCACCCTGAGCACTGAGCACCCAGCACCCTGAGTACTGAGCACACAGCACGCTGAGTACTGAGCACTCAGCACCCTGAGCACTGAGCACCCAGCACCCTGAGTACTGAGCACTGAGCACCCAGCACCCCGAGCACTGAGCACCCAGCACCCCGAGCACTGAGCATGGAGCACCCCGAGGACTGAGCACCCCGCACCCTGAGCACTGAGCATGGAGCACCCCGAGGACTGAGCACCCCGCACCCTGAGCACTGAGCACCCAGCACCTTGAGTACTGAGCACCGAGCACCCCGAGCACTGAGCTCCCAGCACCCTGAGTACTGAGCACCCAGCACCCTGAGCACTGAGCACCCAGCACCCTGAGCACTGAGCACCCAGCACCCCGAGCACTGAGCACCCAGCATCCTGAGTACTGAGCACCCAACACCCAGAGTACTGAGCACCCAGCAGCCTGAGAACTGAGCACCCAGCACCCTGAGTACTGAGCACCCAGCACCCTGAGTACTGAGCACCCAGCACCCTGAGCACTGAGCACTGAGCACCCAGCACCCTGAGCACTGAGCACTGACCACCCAGCACCCCGAGAACTGAGCACCCAGCACCCCGAGCACTGAGCACCCAGCACCCTGAGCACTGAGCACACAGCACCCTGAGCACTGAGCACCCAGCCCCCTGAGTACTGAGCACCCAGCACCATGAGTACTGAGCACCCAGCACCCTGAGTACTGAGCACTCAGCACCCTGAGTACTGAGCACCGAGCACCCCGAGCACTGAGCTCCCTGCACCCTGAGCACTGAGCACCCTGAGGACTGAGCACCCAGCAACCTGAGCACTGAGCACCCAGCACCCTGAGTACTGAGCACCGATCACCCTGAGCACTGAGCACCCAGCACCCCGAGCACTGAGCACCCAGCACCCTGAGTACTGAGCACCCAGCACCCTGAGCACTGAGCACCCAGCACCCTGAGTACTGAGCACCCTGAGTACTGAGCAACGATCACCCTGAGCACTGAGCACCCAGCACCCTGAGTACTGAGCACCCAGCACCCTGAGCACTGAGCACCCAGCACCCTGAGCACTGAGCACCCAGCACCCTGAGTTATGAGCACCCAGAACCCTGAGTACTGAGTACAAAGCACCCTGAGCACTGAGCACCCAGCACCCTGAGTACGGAGCACCGAGCACCCTGAGTACTGAGCACCCAGTACCCTGAGCACTGAGCACCCTGAGCACTGAGCACCCTGAGCACTGAGCACTGAGCACCCAGCACCCTGAGTACTGAGCACCCAAAACTCTGAGCACTGAGCACCCAGCACGCTGAGTACTGAGCACTGAGCACACAGCACCCTGAGTACTGAGCACCCAGCACCCCGAGCACTGAGCTCCCAGCGCCCCGAGCACTGAGCACCCAGCACCCTGAGCACTGAGCACTGAGCACACTGAGCACTGAGCACCCAGCACCCCGAGTACTGAGCACTGAGCACCCTGAGTACTGAGCACCCAACACCCAGAGTACTGATCACCCAGCACCCTGAGAACTGAGCACCAAGCACCCTGAGTACTGAGCACCCAGCACCCTGAGTACTGAGCACCCAGCTGCCTGAGCACTGAGCACTGAGCACCCAGCACCTTGAGCACTGAGCACTGAGCACCCAGCCCCCTGAGTACTGAGCACCCAGCACCATGAGTACTGAGCACCCAGTACCCTGAGTACTGAGCACTCAGCACCCTGAGTACTGAGCACCGAGCACCCCGAGCACTGAGCACCAAGCACCCTGAGCACTGAGCACCCTGAGGACTGAGCACCCAGCACCCTGAGCACTGAGCACCCAGCACCCTGAGTACTGAGCACCGATCACCCTGAGCACTGAGCACCCAGCACCCCGTGCACTGAGCACCCAGCAACCTGAGTACTGAGCACCCAGCACCCTGAGCACTGAGCACCCAGCAACCTGAGTACTGAGCACCCTGAGTACTGAGCACCGATCACCCTGAGCACTGAGCACCCAGCACCCGGAGTACTGAGCACCCAGCACCCTGAGCACTGAGCACCCAGCACCCTGAGCACTGAGCACCCAGCACCCTGAGTACTGAGCACCCAGCACCCTGAGCACGGAGCACCCAGGACCCCGAGCACTGAGTACTGAGCACCCAGCACCCTGAGTACTGAGCACCGAGCTCCCCGAGCACTGAGCACCCAGCACCCTGAGCACTGAGCACCCAGCACCCTGAGCACTGAGCACCCAGCACCCTGAGTACTGAGCACCCAGCACGCTGAGTACTGAGCACTCAGCACCCTGAGCACTGAGCACCCAGCACCCTGAGTACTGAGCACTGAGCACCCAGCACCCCGAGCACTGAGCACCCAGCACCCCGAGCACTGAGCATGGAGCACCCCGAGGACTGAGCACCCCGCACCCTGAGCACTGAGCATGGAGCACCCCGAGGACTGAGCACCCCGCACCCTGAGCACTGAACACCCAGCACCTTGAGTACTGAGCACCGAGCACCCCGAGCACTGAGCTCCCAGCACCCTGAGTACTGAGCACCCAGCACCCTGAGCACTGAGCACCCAGCACCCTGAGCACTGAGCACCCAGCACCCCGAGCACTGACCACCCAGCATCCTGAGTACTGAGCACCCAACATCCAGAGTACTGAGCACCCAGCAGGGTGAGAACTGAGCACCCAGCACCCTGAGTACTGAGCACCCAGCACCCTGAGTACTGAGCACCCAGCACCCTGAGCACTGAGCACTGAGCACGCAGCACCCTGAGCACTGAGCACTGACCACCCAGCACCCCGAGAACTGAGCACCCAGCACCCCGAGCACTGAGCACCCAGCACCCTGAGCACTGAGCACCCAGCACCCTGAGCACTGAGCACCCAGCCCCCTGAGTACTGAGCACCCAGCACCATGAGTACTGAGCACCCAGCACCCTGAGTACTGAGCACTCAGCACCCTGAGTACTGAGCACCGAGCACCCCGAGCACTGAGCTCCCTGCACCCTGAGCACTGAGCACCCTGAGGACTGAGCACCCAGCAACCTGAGCACTGAGCACCCAGCACCCTGAGTACTGAGCACCGATCACCCTGAGCACTGAGCACCCAGCACCCCGAGCACTGAGCACCCAGCACCCTGAGTACTGAGCACGCAGCACCCTGAGCACTGAGCACCCAGCACCCTGAGTACTGAGCACCCTGAGTACTGAGCAACGATCACCCTGAGCACTGAGCACCCAGCACCCTGAGTACTGAGCACCCAGCACCCTGAGCACTGAGCACCCAGCACCCTGAGCACTGAGCACCCAGCACCCTGAGTTATGAGCACCCAGAACCCTGAGTACTGAGTACAAAGCACCCTGAGCACTGAGCACCCAGCACCCTGAGTACTGAGCACCGAGCACCCTGAGTACTGAGCACCCAGCACCCTGAGTACTGAGCACCCAGCACCCTGAGCACTGAGCACCCAGCACCCTGAGTACTGAGCACCCAGCACCCTGAGTACTGAGCACCCAGCACCCTGAGTACTGAGCACCCAGCACCCTGAGCACTGTGCACCCAGCACCCTGAGTACTGAGCACCGAGCACCCCGAGCACTGAGCAACCAGCACCCTGAGTACTGAGCACTGAGCCCCCTGGGTACTAAGCACTGAACACCCTGAGTACTGAGCACCCAGCACACTGAGGACTGAGCACCCAGCACCGTGAGCACTGAGCACCCAGCACCCTGAGTAATGAGCACACAGCACCCTGAGTACTGAGCACCCAGCACCCTGAGCACTGAGCACCCAGCACCCCGAGCACTGAGCACCCAGCACCCCGAGCACTGAGCACCCAGCACCCCGAGCACTGAGCACCCAGCACCCCGAGCACTGAGCACCCAGCACCCTGAGCACTGAGCACCCAGCACCCTGAGCACTGAGCACCCAGCACCCTGAGTACTGAGTACTCAACACCCTGAGCACTGAGCACCCAGCACCCTGAGTACTGATCACCGAGCACCCCGAGCACTGAGCACCCAGCACCCTGAGTACTGATCACCGAGCACCCCGAGCACTGAGCACCCAGCACCCTGAGTACTGAGCACCCAGCACCCTGAGCACTGAGCACCCAGCACCCCGAGCACTGAGCACCCAGCACCCCGAGCACTGAACACCCAGCACCCCGAGCACTGAGCACCCAGCACCCCGAGCACTGAGCACCCAGCACCCTGAGCACTGAAAACCCAGCACCCTGAGCACTGAGCACCCAGCACCCTGAGTACTGAGTACTCAGCACCCTGAGCACTGAGCACCCAGCACCCTGAGAACTGATCACCGAGCACCCTGAGCACTGAGCACCCAGCACCCTGAGCACTGAGCACCCAGCACCCCGAGCACTGAGCACCCAGCACCCTGAGCACTGAGCACCCAGCACCCTGAGAACTGATCACCGAGCACCCTGAGCACTGAGCACCCAGCACCCTGAGCACTGAGCACCCAGCACCTTGAGTACTGAGCACCGAGCACCCCGAGCACTGAGCTCCCAGCACCCTGAGTACTGAGCACCCAGCACCCTGAGCACTGAGCACCCAGCACCCTGAGCACTGAGCACCCAGCACCCCGAGCACTGACCACCCAGCATCCTGAGTACTGAGCACCCAACATCCAGAGTACTGAGCACCCAGCAGGGTGAGAACTGAGCACCCAGCACCCTGAGTACTGAGCACCCAGCACCCTGAGTACTGAGCACCCAGCACCCTGAGCACTGAGCACTGAGCACGCAGCACCCTGAGCACTGAGCACTGACCACCCAGCACCCCGAGAACTGAGCACCCAGCACCCCGAGCACTGAGCACCCAGCACCCTGAGCACTGAGCACCCAGCACCCTGAGCACTGAGCACCCAGCCCCCTGAGTACTGAGCACCCAGCACCATGAGTACTGAGCACCCAGCACCCTGAGTACTGAGCACTCAGCACCCTGAGTACTGAGCACCGAGCACCCCGAGCACTGAGCTCCCTGCACCCTGAGCACTGAGCACCCTGAGGACTGAGCACCCAGCAACCTGAGCACTGAGCACCCAGCACCCTGAGTACTGAGCACCGATCACCCTGAGCACTGAGCACCCAGCACCCCGAGCACTGAGCACCCAGCACCCTGAGTACTGAGCACGCAGCACCCTGAGCACTGAGCACCCAGCACCCTGAGTACTGAGCACCCTGAGTACTGAGCAACGATCACCCTGAGCACTGAGCACCCAGCACCCTGAGTACTGAGCACCCAGCACCCTGAGCACTGAGCACCCAGCACCCTGAGCACTGAGCACCCAGCACCCTGAGTTATGAGCACCCAGAACCCTGAGTACTGAGTACAAAGCACCCTGAGCACTGAGCACCCAGCACCCTGAGTACTGAGCACCGAGCACCCTGAGTACTGAGCACCCAGCACCCTGAGTACTGAGCACCCAGCACCCTGAGCACTGAGCACCCAGCACCCTGAGTACTGAGCACCCAGCACCCTGAGTACTGAGCACCCAGCACCCTGAGTACTGAGCACCCAGCACCCTGAGCACTGTGCACCCAGCACCCTGAGTACTGAGCACCGAGCACCCTGAGCACTGAGCAACCAGCACCCTGAGTACTGAGCACTGAGCCCCCTGGGTACTAAGCACTGAACACCCTGAGTACTGAGCACCCAGCACACTGAGGACTGAGCACCCAGCACCGTGAGCACTGAGCACCCAGCACCCTGAGTAATGAGCACCCAGCACCCTGAGTACTGAGCACCCAGCACCCTGAGCACTGAGCACCCAGCACCCCGAGCACTGAGCACCCAGCACCCCGAGCACTGAGCACCAAGCACCCCGAGCACTGAGCACCCAGCACCCCGAGCACTGAGCACCCAGCACCCTGAGCACTGAGCACCCAGCACCCTGAGCACTGAGCACCCAGCACCCTGAGTACTGAGTACTCAACACCCTGAGCACTGAGCACCCAGCACCCTGAGTACTGATCACCGAGCACCCCGAGCACTGAGCACCCAGCACCCTGAGTACTGATCACCGAGCACCCCGAGCACTGAGCACCCAGCACCCTGAGTACTGAGCACCCAGCACCCTGAGCACTGAGCACCCAGCACCCCGAGCACTGAGCACCCAGCACCCCGAGCACTGAGCACCCAGCACCCCGAGCACTGAGCACCCAGCACCCCGAGCACTGAGCACCCAGCACCCTGAGCACTGAAAACCCAGCACCCTGAGCACTGAGCACCCAGCACCCTGAGTACTGAGTACTCAGCACCCTGAGCACTGAGCACCCAGCACCCTGAGAACTGATCACCGAGCACCCTGAGCACTGAGCACCCAGCACCCTGAGCACTGAGCACCCAGCACCCCGAGCACTGAGCACCCAGCACCCTGAGCACTGAGCACCCAGCACCCTGAGAACTGATCACCGAGCACCCTGAGCACTGAGCACCCAGCACCCTGAGCACTGAGCACCCAGCACCCTGAGCACTGAGCACCCAGCACCCTGAGCACTGAGCACCCAGCACCTTGAGCACTGAGCACTGACCACCCAGCACCCCGAGCACTGAGCACCCAGCACCCCGAGCACTGAGCACCCAGCGCCCTGAGCACTGAGCACCCAGCACACTGAGCACTGAGCACCCAGCCCCCTGAGTACTGAGCACCCAGCACCATGAGTACTGAGCACCCAGTACCCTGAGTACTGAGCACTCAGCACCCTGAGTACTGAGCACCGAGCACCCCGAGCACTGAGCACCAAGCACCCTGAGCACAGAGCACCCTGAGGACTGAGCACCCAGCACCCTGAGCACTGAGCACCCAGCACCCTGAGTACTGAGCACCGATCACCCTGAGCACTGAGCACCCAGCACCCTGAGTACTGAGCACCCAGCTGCCTGAGCACTGAGCACTGAGCACCCAGCACCTTGAGCACTGAGCACTGACCACCCAGCACCCCGAGCACTGAGCACCCAGCACCCCGAGCACTGAGCACCCAGCGCCCTGAGCACTGAGCACCCAGCACACTGAGCACTGAGCACCCAGCCCCCTGAGTACTGAGCACCCAGCACCATGAGTACTGAGCACCCAGTACCCTGAGTACTGAGCACTCAGAACCCTGAGTACTGAGCACCGAGCAACCCGAGCACTGAGCACCAAGCACCCTGAGCACAGAGCACCCTGAGGACTGAGCACCCAGCACCCTGAGCACTGAGCACCCAGCACCCTGAGTACTGAGCACCCAGCACCCTGAGCACTGAGCACCCAGCACCCTGAGTACTGAGCACCCTGAGTACTGAGCACCGATCACCCTGAGCACTGAGCACCCAGCACCCTGAGTACTGAGCACCCAGCACCCTGAGCACTGAGCACCCAGCACCCTGAGCACTGAGCACCCAGCAGCCTGAGTACTGAGCACCCAGCACCCTGAGCACGGAGCACCCAGGACCCCGAGCACTGAGTACTGAGCACCCAGCACCCTGAGTACTGAGCACCGAGCTCCCCGAGCACTGAGCACCCAGCACCCTGAGCACTGAGCACCCAGCACCCTGAGCACTGAGCACCCAGCACCCTGAGTACTGAGCACACAGCACGCTGAGTACTGAGCACTCAGCACCCTGAGCACTGAGCACCCAGCACCCTGAGTACTGAGCACTGAGCACCCAGCACCCCGAGCACTGAGCACCCAGCACCCCGAGCACTGAGCATGGAGCACCCCGAGGACTGAGCACCCCGCACCCTGAGCACTGAGCATGGAGCACCCCGAGGACTGAGCACCCCGCACCCTGAGCACTGAGCACCCAGCACCTTGAGTACTGAGCACCGAGCACCCCGAGCACTGAGCTCCCAGCACCCTGAGTACTGAGCACCCAGCACCCTGAGCACTGAGCACCCAGCACCCTGAGCACTGAGCACCCAGCACCCCGAGCACTGAGCACCCAGCATCCTGAGTACTGAGCACCCAACACCCAGAGTACTGAGCACCCAGCAGCCTGAGAACTGAGCACCCAGCACCCTGAGTACTGAGCACCCAGCACCCTGAGTACTGAGCACCCAGCACCCTGAGCACTGAGCACTGAGCACCCAGCACCCTGAGCACTGAGCACTGACCACCCAGCACCCCGAGAACTGAGCACCCAGCACCCCGAGCACTGAGCACCCAGCACCCTGAGCACTGAGCACCCAGCACACTGAGCACTGAGCACCCAGCCCCCTGAGTACTGAGCACCCAGCACCATGAGTACTGAGCACCCAGCACCCTGAGTACTGAGCACTCAGCACCCTGAGTACTGAGCACCGAGCACCCCGAGCACTGAGCTCCCTGCACCCTGAGCACTGAGCACCCTGAGGACTGAGCACCCAGCAACCTGAGCACTGAGCACCCAGCACCCTGAGTACTGAGCACCGATCACCCTGAGCACTGAGCACCCAGCACCCCGAGCACTGAGCACCCAGCACCCTGAGTACTGAGCAATCAGCACCCTGAGCACTGAGCACCCAGCACGCTGAGTACTGAGCACCCTGAGTACTGAGCAACGATCACCCTGAGCACTGAGCACCCAGCACCCTGAGTACTGAGCACCCAGCACCCTGAGCACTGAGCACCCAGCACCCTGAGCACTGAGCACCCAGCACCCTGAGTTATGAGCACCCAGAACCCTGAGTACTGAGTACAAAGCACCCTGAGCACTGAGCACCCAGCACCCTGAGTACGGAGCACCGAGCACACTGAGTACTGAGCACCCAGTACCCTGAGCACTGAGCACCCTGAGCACTGAGCACCCTGAGCACTGAGCACTGAGCACCCAGCACCCTGAGTACTGAGCACCCAAAACTCTGAGCACTGAGCACCCAGCACGCTGAGTACTGAGCACTGAGCACACAGCACCCTGAGTACTGAGCACCCAGCACCCCGAGCACTGAGCACCCAGCACCCTGAGCACTGAGCACTGAGCACACTGAGCACTGAGCACCCAGCACCCCGAGTACTGAGCACTGAGCACCCTGAGTACTGAGCACCCAACACCCAGAGTACTGAGCACCCAGCTGCCTGAGCACTGAGCACTGAGCACCCAGCACCTTGAGCACTGAGCACTGAGCACCCAGCCCCCTGAGTACTGAGCACCCAGCACCCTGAGTACTGAGCACCCAGCTGCCTGAGCACTGAGCACTGAGCACCCAGCACCTTGAGCACTGAGCACTGAGCACCCAGCCCCCTGAGTACTGAGCACCCAGCACCATGAGTACTGAGCACCCAGTACCCTGAGTACTGAGCACTCAGCACCCTGAGTACTGAGCACCGAGCACCCCGAGCACTGAGCACCAAGCACCCTGAGCACTGAGCACCCTGAGGACTGAGCACCCAGCACCCTGAGCACTGAGCACCCAGCACCCTGAGTACTGAGCACCGATCACCCTGAGCACTGAGCACCCAGCACCCCGTGCACTGAGCACCCAGCAACCTGAGTACTGAGCACCCAGCACCCTGAGCACTGAGCACCCAGCAACCTGAGTACTGAGCACCCTGAGTACTGAGCACCGATCACCCTGAGCACTGAGCACCCAGCACCCGGAGTACTGAGCACCCAGCACCCTGAGCACTGAGCACCCAGCACCCTGAGCACTGAGCACCCAGCACCCTGAGTACTGAGCACCCAGCACCCTGAGCACGGAGCACCCAGGACCCCGAGCACTGAGTACTGAGCACCCAGCACCCTGAGTACTGAGCACCGAGCTCCCCGAGCACTGAGCACCCAGCACCCTGAGCACTGAGCACCCAGCACCCTGAGCACTGAGCACCCAGCACCCTGAGTACTGAGCACCCAGCACGCTGAGTACTGAGCACTCAGCACCCTGAGCACTGAGCACCCAGCACCCTGAGTACTGAGCACTGAGCACCCAGCACCCCGAGCACTGAGCACCCAGCACCCCGAGCACTGAGCATGGAGCACCCCGAGGACTGAGCACCCCGCACCCTGAGCACTGAGCATGGAGCACCCCGAGGACTGAGCACCCCGCACCCTGAGCACTGAACACCCAGCACCTTGAGTACTGAGCACCGAGCACCCCGAGCACTGAGCTCCCAGCACCCTGAGTACTGAGCACCCAGCACCCTGAGCACTGAGCACCCAGCACCCTGAGCACTGAGCACCCAGCACCCCGAGCACTGACCACCCAGCATCCTGAGTACTGAGCACCCAACATCCAGAGTACTGAGCACCCAGCAGGGTGAGAACTGAGCACCCAGCACCCAGAGTACTGAGCACCCAGCACCCTGAGTACTGAGCACCCAGCACCCTGAGCACTGAGCACTGAGCACGCAGCACCCTGAGCACTGAGCACTGACCACCCAGCACCCCGAGAACTGAGCACCCAGCACCCCGAGCACTGAGCACCCAGCACCCTGAGCACTGAGCACCCAGCACCCTGAGCACTGAGCACCCAGCCCCCTGAGTACTGAGCACCCAGCACCATGAGTACTGAGCACCCAGCACCCTGAGTACTGAGCACTCAGCACCCTGAGTACTGAGCACCGAGCACCCCGAGCACTGAGCTCCCTGCACCCTGAGCACTGAGCACCCTGAGGACTGAGCACCCAGCAACCTGAGCACTGAGCACCCAGCACCCTGAGTACTGAGCACCGATCACACTGAGCACTGAGCACCCAGCACCCCGAGCACTGAGCACCCAGCACCCTGAGTACTGAGCACCCAGCACCCTGAGCACTGAGCACCCAGCACCCTGAGTACTGAGCACCCTGAGTACTGAGCAACGATCACCCTGAGCACTGAGCACCCAGCACCCTGAGTACTGAGCACCCAGCACCCTGAGCACTGAGCACCCAGCACCCTGAGCACTGAGCACCCAGCAACCTGAGCACTGAGCACCCAGCACCCTGAGTACTGAGCACCGATCACCCTGAGCACCCAGCACCCCGAGCACTGAGCACCCAGCACCCTGAGTACTGAGCACCCAGCACCCTGAGCACTGAGCACCCAGCACCCTGAGTACTGAGCACCCTGAGTACTGAGCAACGATCACCCTGAGCACTGAGCACCCAGCACCCTGAGTACTGAGCACCCAGCACCCTGAGCACTGAGCACCCAGCACCCTGAGCACTGAGCACCCAGCACCCTGAGTTATGAGCACCCAGAACCCTGAGTACTGAGTACAAAGCACCCTGAGCACTGAGCACCCAGCACCCTGAATACTGAGCACCGAGCACCCTGAGTACTGAGCACCCAGCACCCTGAGTACTGAGCACCCAGCACCCTGAGCACTGAGCACCCAGCACCCTGAGTACTGAGCACCCAGCACCCTGAGTACTGAGCACCCAGCACCCTGAGTACTGAGCACCCAGCACCCTGAGCACTGTGCACCCAGCACCCTGAGTACTGAGCACCGAGCACCCCGAGCACTGAGCAACCAGCACCCTGAGTACTGAGCACTGAGCCCCCTGGGTACTAAGCACTGAACACCCTGAGTACTGAGCACCCAGCACCCTGAGGACTGAGCACCCAGCACCCTGAGCACTGAGCACCCAGCACCCTGAGTAATGAGCACCCAGCACCCTGAGTACTGAGCACCCAGCACCCTGAGCACTGAGCACCCAGCACCCCGAGCACTGAGCACCCAGCACCCCGAGCACTGAGCACAGAGCACCCCGAGCACTGAGCACCCAGCACCCCGAGCACTGAGCACCCAGCACCCTGAGCACTGAGCACCCAGCACCCTGAGCACTGAGCACCCAGCACCCTGAGTACTGAGTACTCAACACCCTGAGCACTGAGCACCCAGCACCCTGAGTACTGATCACCGAGCACCCCGAGCACTGAGCACCCAGCACCCTGAGTACTGATCACCGAGCACCCCGAGCACTGAGCACCCAGCACCCTGAGTACTGAGCACCCAGCACCCTGAGCACTGAGCACCCAGCACCCCGAGCACTGATCACCCAGCACCCCGAGCACTGAGCACCCAGCACCCCGAGCACTGAGCACCGAGCACCCCGAGCACTGAGCACCCAGCACCCTGAGCACTGAAAACCCAGCACCCTGAGCACTGAGCACCCAGCACCCTGAGTACTGAGTACTCAGCACCCTGAGCACTGAGCACCCAGCACCCTGAGAACTGATCACCGAGCACCCTGAGCACTGAGCACCCAGCACCCTGAGCACTGAGCACCCAGCACCCTGAGTACTGAGCACCCAGTACCCTGAGTACTGAGCTCCCCGAGTACTGAGCACCCAGGACCCCGAGCACTGAGCACCCAGCACCCTGAGTACTGAGAACAGATCACCCTGAGTACTGAGCACCCAGCACCCTGAGTACTGAGCCCCCAGCACCCTGAGTAATGAGCACCCAGCACCCCGAGCACTGAGCACCCAGCACCACGAGAATGAGCACCCAGCACCCTGAGTACTGAGAACCGAGCACCCTGAGTACTGAGCACCCAGCACCCTGAGTACTGAGCCCCCAGCACCCTGAGTACTGAGCAAACAGCACCCCGAGCACTGAGCACCCAGCACCCCGAGAATGAGCACCCAGCACCCTGAGTACTGAGCACCCAGCACCCCGAGCACGGAGCACCCAGGACCCCGAGCACTGAGTACTGAGCACCCAGCACCCTGAGTACTGAGCACCGAGCTCCCCGAGCACTGAGCACCCAGCACCCTGAGCACTGAGCACCCAGCACCCTGAGCACTGAGCACCCAGCACCCTCAGTACTGAGCACCCAGCATGCTGAGTACTGAGCACTCAGCACCCTGAGCACTGAGCACCCAGCACCCTGAGTACTGAGCACCCAGGACCCTGAGCACTGAGCAACCAGCAACCTGAGTACTGAGCACCCTGAGTACTGAGCACCGATCACCCTGAGCACTGAGCACCCAGCACCCGGAGTACTGAGCACCCAGCACCCTGAGCACTGAGCACCCAGCACCCTGAGCACTGAGCACCCAGCACCCTGAGTACTGAGCACCCAGCACCCTGAGCACGGAGCACCCAGGACCCCGAGCACTGAGTACTGAGCACCCAGCACCCTGAGTACTGAGCACCGAGCTCCCCGAGCACTGAGCACCCAGCACCCTGAGCACTGACCACCCAGCACCCTGAGCACTGAGCACCCAGCACCCTGAGTACTGAGCACCCAGCACGCTGAGTACTGAGCACTCAGCACCCAGAGCACTGAGCACCCAGCACCCTGAGTACTGAGCACTGACCACCCAGCACCCCGAGCACTGAGCACCCAGCACCCCGAGCACTGAGCATGGAGCACCCCGAGGACTGAGCACCCCGAACCCTGAGCACTGAGCATGGAGCACCCCGAGGACTGAGCACCCCGCACCCTGAGCACTGAACACCCAGCACCTTGAGTACTGAGCACCGAGCACCCCGAGCACTGAGCTCCCAGCACCCTGAGTACTGAGCACCTAGCACCCTGAGCACTGAGCACCCAGCACCCTGAGCACTGAGCACCCAGCACCCCGAGCACTGACCACCCAGCATCCTGAGTACTGAGCACCCAACACCCAGAGTACTGAGCACCCAGCAGGGTGAGAACTGAGCACCCAGCACCCTGAGTACTGAGCACCCAGCACCCTGAGTACTGAGCACCCAGCACCCTGAGCACTGAGCACTGAGCACGCAGCACCCTGAGCACTGAGCACTGACCACCCAGCACCCCGAGAACTGAGCACCCAGCACCCCGAGCACTGAGCACCCAACAACCTGAGCACTGAGCACCCATCACCCTGAGCACTGAGCACCCAGCCCCCTGAGTACTGAGCACCCAGCACCATGAGTACTGAGCACCCAGCACCCTGAGTACTGAGCACTCAGCACCCTGAGTACTGAGCACCGAGCACCCCGAGCACTGAGCTCCCTGCACCCTGAGCACTGAGCACCCTGAGGACTGAGCACCCAGCAACCTGAGCACTGAGCACCCAGCACCCTGAGTACTGAGCACCGATCACCCTGAGCACTGAGCACCCAGCACCCCGAGCACTGAGCACCCAGCACCCTGAGTACTGAGCACCCAGCACCCTGAGCACTGAGCACCCAGCACCCTGAGTACTGAGCACCCTGAGTACTGAGCAACGATCACCCTGAGCACTGAGCACCCAGCACCCTGAGTACTGAGCACCCAGCACCCTGAGCACTGAGCACCCAGCACCCTGAGCACTGAGCACCCAGCACCCTGAGTTATGAGCACCCAGAACCCTGAGTACTGAGTACAAAGCACCCTGAGCACTGAGCACCCAGCACCCCGAGCACTGAGCACCCAGCACCCTGAGCACTGAGCACCCAGCACCCTGAGCACTGAGCACCCAGCACCCGAGTACTGAGCACCCAGCACCCTGAGTACTGAGCACCCAGCACCCTGAGCACTGAGCACCCAGCACCCCGAGCACTGAGCACCCAGCACCCCGAGCACTGAGCACCCAGCACCCCGAGCACTGAGCACCCAGCACCCCGAGCACTGAGCACCCAGCACCCTGAGCACTGAAAACCCAGCACCCTGAGCACTGAGCACCCAGCACCCTGAGTACTGAGTACTCAGCACCCTGAGCACTGAGCACCCAGCACCCTGAGAACTGATCACCGAGCACCCTGAGCACTGAGCACCCAGCACCCTGAGCACTGAGCACCCAGCACCCTGAGTACTGAGCACCCAGTACCCTGAGTACTGAGCTCCCCGAGTACTGAGCACCCAGGACCCCGAGCACTGAGCACCCAGCACCCTGAGTACTGAGAACAGATCACCCTGAGTACTGAGCACCCAGCACCCTGAGTACTGAGCCCCCAGCACCCTGAGTAATGAGCACCCAGCACCCCGAGCACTGAGCACCCAGCACCACGAGAATGAGCACCCAGCACCCTGAGTACTGAGAACCGAGCACCCTGAGTACTGAGCACCCAGCACCCTGAGTACTGAGCCCCCAGCACCCTGAGTACTGAGCAAACAGCACCCCGAGCACTGAGCACCCAGCACCCCGAGAATGAGCACCCAGCACCCTGAGTACTGAGCACCCAGCACCCCGAGCACGGAGCACCCAGGACCCCGAGCACTGAGTACTGAGCACCCAGCACCCTGAGTACTGAGCACCGAGCTCCCCGAGCACTGAGCACCCAGCACCCTGAGCACTGAGCACCCAGCACCCTGAGCACTGAGCACCCAGCACCCTCAGTACTGAGCACCCAGCATGCTGAGTACTGAGCACTCAGCACCCTGAGCACTGAGCACCCAGCACCCTGAGTACTGAGCACCCAGGACCCTGAGCACTGAGCAACCAGCAACCTGAGTACTGAGCACCCTGAGTACTGAGCACCGATCACCCTGAGCACTGAGCACCCAGCACCCGGAGTACTGAGCACCCAGCACCCTGAGCACTGAGCACCCAGCACCCTGAGCACTGAGCACCCAGCACCCTGAGTACTGAGCACCCAGCACCCTGAGCACGGAGCACCCAGGACCCCGAGCACTGAGTACTGAGCACCCAGCACCCTGAGTACTGAGCACCGAGCTCCCCGAGCACTGAGCACCCAGCACCCTGAGCACTGAGCACCCAGCACCCTGAGCACTGAGCACCCAGCACCCTGAGTACTGAGCACCCAGCACGCTGAGTACTGAGCACTCAGCACCCAGAGCACTGAGCACCCAGCACCCTGAGTACTGAGCACTGAGCACCCAGCACCCCGAGCACTGAGCACCCAGCACCCCGAGCACTGAGCATGGAGCACCCCGAGGACTGAGCACCCCGCACCCTGAGCACTGAGCATGGAGCACCCCGAGGACTGAGCACCCCGCACCCTGAGCACTGAACACCCAGCACCTTGAGTACTGAGCACCGAGCACCCCGAGCACTGAGCTCCCAGCACCCTGAGTACTGAGCACCTAGCACCCTGAGCACTGAGCACCCAGCACCCTGAGCACTGAGCACCCAGCACCCCGAGCACTGACCACCCAGCATCCTGAGTACTGAGCACCCAACACCCAGAGTACTGAGCACCCAGCAGGGT
Organism: Microtus oregoni; assembly: GCF_018167655.1. Classification (NCBI taxonomy): domain Eukaryota; kingdom Metazoa; phylum Chordata; class Mammalia; order Rodentia; family Cricetidae; genus Microtus; species Microtus oregoni. Next base: position 29,578 of record NW_024543541.1, on the reverse strand, counting down.
GAGAACTGAGCACCCAGCACCCTGAGTACTGAGCACCCAGCACCCTGAGTACTGAGCACCCAGCACCCTGAGCACTGAGCACTGAGCACGCAGCACCCTGAGCACTGAGCACTGACCACCCAGCACCCCGAGAACTGAGCACCCAGCACCCCGAGCACTGAGCACCCAACAACCTGAGCACTGAGCACCCATCACCCTGAGCACTGAGCACCCAGCCCCCTGAGTACTGAGCACCCAGCACCATGAGTACTGAGCACCCAGCACCCTGAGTACTGAGCACTCAGCACCCTGAGTACTGAGCACCGAGCACCCCGAGCACTGAGCTCCCTGCACCCTGAGCACTGAGCACCCTGAGGACTGAGCACCCAGCAACCTGAGCACTGAGCACCCAGCACCCTGAGTACTGAGCACCGATCACTCTGAGCACTGAGCACCCAGCACCCCGAGCACTGAGCACCCAGCACCCTGAGTACTGAGCACCCAGCACCCTGAGCACTGAGCACCCAGCACCCTGAGTACTGAGCACCCTGAGTACTGAGCAACGATCACCCTGAGCACTGAGCACCCAGCACCCTGAGTACTGAGCACCCAGCACCCTGAGCACTGAGCACCCAGCACCCTGAGCACTGAGCACCCAGCACCCTGAGTTATGAGCACCCAGAACCCTGAGTACTGAGTACAAAGCACCCTGAGCACTGAGCACACAGCACCCTGAGTACTGAGCACCGAGCACCCTGAGTACTGAGCACCCAGCACCCTGAGTACTGAGCACCCAGCACCCTGAGTACTGAGCACCCAGCACCCTGAGTACTGAGTACCCAGCACCCTGAGCACTGTGCACCCAGCACCCTGAGTACTGAGCACCGAGCACCCCGAGCACTGAGCAACCAGCACCCTGAGTACTGAGCACTGAACCCCCTGAGTACTAAGCACCGAACACCCTGAGTACTGAGCACCCAGCACCCTGAGGACTGAGCACCCAGCACCCTGAGCACTGAGCACCCAGCACCCTGAGTAATGAGCACCCAGCACCCTGAGTACTGAGCACCCAGCACCCCGAGCACTGAGCACCCAGCACCCCGAGCACTGAGCACCCAGCACCCCGAGCACTGAGCACCCAGCACCCCGAGCACTGAGCACCCAGCACCCCGAGCACTGAGACCCAGCACCCTGAGCACTGAGCACCCAGCACCCTGAGCACTGAGAACCCAGCACCCTGAGTACTGAGTACTCAGCACCCTGAGCACTGAGCACCCAGCACCCTGAGTACTGATCAACGAGCACCCCGAGCACTGAGCACCCAGCACCCTGAGTACTGATCACCGAGCACCCCGAGCACTGAGCACCCAGCACCCTGAGTACTGAGCACGCAGCACCCCGAGCACTGAGCACCCAGCACCCCGAGCACTGAGCACCCAGCACCCCGAGCACTGAGCACCCAGCACCCCGAGCACTGAGCACCCAGCACCCCGAGCACTGAGCACCCAGCACCCTGAGCACTGAAAACCCAGCACCCTGAGCACTGAGCACCCAGCACCCTGAGTACTGTGTACTCAGCACCCTGAGCACTGAGCACCCAGCACCCTGAGAACTGATCACCGAGCACCCTGAGCACTGAGCACCCAGCACCCTGAGTACTGATCACCGAGCACCCCGAGCACTGAGCACCCAGCATCCTGAGTACTGAGCACCCAGCACCCTGAGTACTGAGCACCCAGCACCCTGAGTACTGAGCACCCACCACCCCGAGCACTGAGCACCCAGCACCCTGAGCACTGAGCAGCCAGCACCCTCAGCACTGAGCACCCACCACCCCGAGCACTGAGCACCCAGCACCCTGAGCACTGAGCACCCAGCACCCCGAGTACTGAGCACCCAGCACCCCGAGTACTTAGCACCGAGCACCCCGAGCACTGAGCACCCAGCACCCTGAGTACTGAGCACCCAGTACCCTGAGTACTGAGCTCCCCGAGTACTGAGCACCCAGCACCCCGAGCACTGAGCACCCAGCACCCTGAGTACTGAGAACAGATCACCCTGAGTACTGAGCACCCAGCACCCTGAGTACTGAGCCCCCAGCACCCTGAGTACTGAGCACCCAGCACCCTGAGCACTGAGCACCCAGCACCCTGAGCACTGAGCACCCAGCACCCTGAGTTATGAGCACCCAGAACCCTGAGTACTGAGTACAAAGCACCCTGAGCACTGAGCTCCCTGCACCCTGAGCACTGAGCACCCTGAGGACTGAGCACCCAGCAACCTGAGCACTGAGCACCCAGCACCCTGAGTACTGAGCACCGATCACCCTGAGCACTGAGCACCCAGCACCCCGAGCACTAAGCACCCAGCACCCTGAGTACTGAGCACCCAGCACCCTGAGCACTGAGCACCCAGCACCCTGAGTACTGAGCACCCTGAGTACTGAGCAACGATCACCCTGAGCACTGAGCACCCAGCACCCTGAGTACTGAGCACCCAGCACCCTGAGCACTGAGCACCCAGCACCCTGAGCACTGAGCACACAGCACCCTGAGTTATGAGCACCCAGAACCCTGAGTACTGAGTACAAAGCACCCTGAGCACTGAGCACCCAGCACCCTGAGAACTGAGCACCGAGCACCCTGAGTACTGAGCACCCAGCACCCTGAGTACTGAGCACCCAGCACCCTGAGTACTGAGCACCCAGCACCCTGAGTACTGAGCACCCAGCACCCTGAGCACTGTGCACCCAGCACCCTGAGTACTGAGCACCCAGCACCCCGAGCACTGAGCACCCAGCACCCCGAGCACTGAGCACCCAGCACCCTGAGCACTGAGCACCCAGCACCCTGAGCACTGAGCACCCAGCACCCTGAGTACTGAGTACTCAGCACCCTGAGCACTGAGCACCCAGCACCCTGAGTACTGATCACCGAGCACCCCGAGCACTGAGCACCCAGCACCCTGAGTACTGATCACCGAGCACCCCGAGCACTGAGCACCCAGCACCCTGAGTACTGAGCACCCAGCACCCTGAGCACTGAGCACCCAGCACCCCGAGCACTGAGCACCCAGCACCCCGAGCACTGAGCACCCAGCACCCCGAGCACTGAGCACCCAGCACCCCGAGCACTGAGCAACCAGCACCCTGAGCACTGAAAACCCAGCACCCTGAGCACTGAGCACCCAGCACCCTGAGTACTGAGTACTCAGCACCCTGAGCACTGAGCACCCAGCACCCTGAGAACTGATCACCGAGCACCCTGAGCACTGAGCACCCAGCACCCTGAGTACTGATCACCGAGCACCCCGAGCACTGAGCACCCAGCATCCTGAGTACTGAGCACCCAGCACCCTGAGTACTGAGCACCCAGCACCCTGAGTACTGAGCACCCACCACCCCGAGCACTGAGCACCCAGCACCCTGAGCACTGAGCAGCCAGCACCCTCAGCACTAAGCACCCACCACCCCGAGCACTGAGCACCCAGCACCCTGAGCACTGAGCACCCAGCACCCCGAGTACTGAGCACCCAGCACCCCGAGTACTTAGCACCGAGCACCCCGAGCACTGAGCACCCAGCACCCTGAGTACTGAGCACCCAGTACCCTGAGTACTGAGCTCCCCGAGTACTGAGCACCCAGCACCCCGAGCACTGAGCACCCAGCACCCTGAGTACTGAGAACAGATCACCCTGAGTACTGAGCACCCAGCACCCTGAGTACTGAGCCCCCAGCACCCTGAGTACTGAGCACCCAGCACCCCGAGCACTGAGCACCCAGCACCACGAGAATGAGCACCCAGCACCCTGAGTACTGAGAACCGAGCACCCTGAGTACTGAGCACCCAGCACCCTGAGTACTGAGCCCCCAGCACCCTGAGTACTGAGCACCCAGCACCCCGAGCACTGAGCACCCAGCACCTCGAGAATGAGCACCCAGCACCCTGAGTACTGAGCACCCAGCACCCCGAGCACGGAGCACCCAGGACCCTGAGCACTGAGTACTGAGCACCCAGCACCCTGAGTACTGAGCACCGAGCTCCCCGAGCACTGAGCACCCAGCACCCTGAGCACTGAGCACCCAGCACCCTGAGCACTGAGCACCCAGCACCCTCAGTACTGAGCACCCAGCACCCCGAGCACTGAGCACCCAGCACCACGAGAATGAGCACCCAGCACCCTGAGTACTGAGAACCGAGCACCCTGAGTACTGAGCACCCAGCACCCTGAGTACTGAGCCCCCAGCACCCTGAGTACTGAGCACCCAGCACCCCGAGCACTGAGCACCCAGCACCTCGAGAATGAGCACCCAGCACCCTGAGTACTGAGCACCCAGCACCCCGAGCACGGAGCACCCAGGACCCTGAGCACTGAGTACTGAGCACCCAGCACCCTGAGTACTGAGCACCGAGCTCCCCGAGCACTGAGCACCCAGCACCCTGAGTACTGAGCACTCAGCACCCTGAGCACTGAGCACCCAGCACCCTGAGTACTGAGCACTGAGAACCCAGCACCCCGAGCACTGAGCACCAGCACCCTGTGTACTGAGCACTGAGCACCCTGATTACTAAGCACCCAGCACCCTGAGTACTGAGAACCCAGGACCCTGAGCACTGAGCACCGAGCACCCCGAGCACTGAGCACCCAGCACCCTGAGCACTCAGCACCCATCACCCCGATCACTGAGCACCCAGCACCCTGAGCACTGAGCACCCAGCACCCTGAGCACTGAGCACCCAGCACCCAGAGCACTGAGCACCCAGCACCCTGAGCACTGAGCACCCAGCACCCTGAGTACTGAGCACCCAGCACCCTGAGTACTGAGCACCCACCACCCCGAGCACTGAGCACCCAGCACCCTGAGCACTGAGCAGCCAGCACCCTCAGCACTAAGCACCCACCACCCCGAGCACTGAGCACCCAGCACCCTGAGCACTGAGCACCCAGCACCCCGAGTACTGAGCACCCAGCACCCCGAGTACTTAGCACCGAGCACCCCGAGCACTGAGCACCCAGCACCCTGAGTACTGAGCACCCAGTACCCTGAGTACTGAGCTCCCCGAGTACTGAGCACCCAGCACCCCGAGCACTGAGCACCCAGCACCCTGAGTACTGAGAACAGATCACCCTGAGTACTGAGCACCCAGCACCCTGAGTACTGAGCCCCCAGCACCCTGAGTACTGAGCACCCAGCACCCCGAGCACTGAGCACCCAGCACCACGAGAATGAGCACCCAGCACCCTGAGTACTGAGAACCGAGCACCCTGAGTACTGAGCACCCAGCACCCTGAGTACTGAGCCCCCAGCACCCTGAGTACTGAGCACCCAGCACCCCGAGCACTGAGCACCCAGCACCTCGAGAATGAGCACCCAGCACCCTGAGTACTGAGCACCCAGCACCCCGAGCACGGAGCACCCAGGACCCTGAGCACTGAGTACTGAGCACCCAGCACCCTGAGTACTGAGCACCGAGCTCCCCGAGCACTGAGCACCCAGCACCCTGAGCACTGAGCACCCAGCACCCTGAGCACTGAGCCCCCAGCACCCTGAGTACTGAGCACCCAGCACCCCGAGCACTGAGCACCCAGCACCACGAGAATGAGCACCCAGCACCCTGAGTACTGAGAACCGAGCACCCTGAGTACTGAGCACCCAGCACCCTGAGTACTGAGCCCCCAGCACCCTGAGTACTGAGCACCCAGCACCCCGAGCACTGAGCACCCAGCACCTCGAGAATGAGCACCCAGCACCCTGAGTACTGAGCACCCAGCACCCTGAGTACTGAGCACCCAGCACCCTGAGTACTGAGCACCCAGCACCCTGAATACTTAGCACCCAGCACCCTGAGTACTGAGCACCCAGCACCCTGCGCACTGAGCACAAAGCACGCTGAGTACTGAGCACTGAACACCCTGAGTACTGAGCACCGAGGACCCTGAGCACTGAGCACCCAGCACGCTGAGTACTGAGCACTGAGCACCCTGAGTACTGAGCACCTAGCACCCCGAGCACTGAGCACCCAGCACCCTGAATAATGAGCACCCAGCACCCTGAGTACTGATCACCGAGCACCCCGAGCACTGAGCACCCAGCACCCTGAGTACTGAGCACCCAGCACCCTGAATACTTAGCACCCAGCACCCTGAGTACTGAGCACCCAGCACCCTGCGCACTGAGCACAAAGCACGCTGAGTACTGAGCACTGAACACCCTGAGTACTGAGCACCGAGGACCCTGAGCACTGAGCACCCAGCACGCTGAGTACTGAGCACTGAGCACCCTGAGTACTGAGCACCTAGCACCCTGAGTACTGAGCACCCAGCACCCTGAGCACTGAGCAGCCAGCACCCTCAGCACTGAGCACCCAGCACCCCGAGCACTGAGCACCAAGCACCCTGAGCACTGAGCACCCAGCACCCCGAGTACTGAGCACCGAGCACCCCGAGCTCTGAGCACTCAGCAGCCTGAGTACTGAGCACCCAGTACCCTGAGTACTGAGCACCCCGAGTACTGATCAACCAGCACCCCGAGCACTGAGCACCCAGCACCCTGAGTACTGAGAACAGATCACCCCGAGCACGGAGCACCCAGGACCCCGAGCACTGAGTACTGAGCACCCAGCACCCTGAGTACTGAGCACCGAGCTCCCCGAGCACTGAGCACCCAGCACCCTGAGCACTGAGCACCCAGCACCCTGAGCACTGAACACCCAGCACCCTGAGTACTGAGCACCCAGCACGCTGAGTACTGAGCACTCAGCACCCTGAGCACTGAGCACCCAGCACCCTGAGTACTGAGCACTGAGCACCCAGCACCCTGAGCACTGAGCACCCAGCACCCTGAGTAATGAGCACCCAGCACCCTGAGTACTGAGCACCCAGCACCCTGAGTACTGAGCACCGAGCACCCTGAGTACTGAGCACCGAGCACCCTGAGTACTGAGCACCCAGCACCCTGAGCACTGAGCACCCAGCACCCTGAGTACTGAGCACCCAGCACCCTGAGTACTGAGCACCCAGCACCCCGAGCACTGAGCACCCAGCACCCTGAGTACTGAGCACCTAGCACCCCGAGCACTGAGCACCCAGCACCCTGAGCACTGAGCACAAAGCACGCTGAGTACTGAGCACCCTGAGTACTGAGCATAGAGGACCCTGAGCACTGAGCACCCAGCACCCTGAGCACTGAGCACCCAGCACCCCGAGAATGAGCACCCAGCGCCCTGAGTACTGAGAACCGAGCACCCTGAGTACTGAGCACCCAGCACGCTGAGCACTGAGCACCCAGCACCCCGAGTACTGAGCACCCAGCACCCCGAGCACTGAGCACCCAGCACCCCGAGCACTGAGCACCCTGAATACTGAGCACCCAGCACCCTGAGTACTGTGCACTAAGCACCCAGAGTGCTGAGCACCCAGGACCCCGAGCACTGAGTACTGAGCACCCAGCACCCTGAGTACTGAGCACCGAGCTCCCCGAGCACTGAGCACCCTGAGTACTGAGCACCCAGCACCCTGAGTACTGAGCACCCAGCACCCTGAGCACTGAGCACACAGCACCCTGAGTACTGAGCACCCAGCACCATGAGCACTGAGCACACAGCACCCTGAGTACTGAGCACCCTGAGGACTGAGCACCGATCACCATGAGCACTGAGCACCCAGCACCCTGAGTACTGAGCACCCAGCACCCTGAGCACTGAGCACCCAGCACCCTGAGTACTGAGCAGAGAGCACACTGATCACTGAGCACCCAGCACCCTGAGTACTGAGCACCCAGCACCCTGAGTACTGAGCACCGAGCACCCCGAGTACTGAGCACCCAGCACCCTGAGCACTCAGCACCCAGCACACCGAGCACTGAGCACCCAGCACCCTGAGTACTGAGCTCCCAGCACCCCGAGCCCTGAGCACCCAGCACCCTGAGTACTGAGCACCCTGAGTACTGAGCACCGATCACCCTGAGCACTGAGCACCCAACACCCTGAGTACTGAGCACCCACCGTACTGAGCACTGAGCACACTGAGCACTGAGCACCCAGCACCCTGAGTACTGAGCACCGAGCACCCTGAGCACTGAGCACCCAGCACCCTGAGTACTGAGCACCGAGCACCCCGAGCACTGAGCACCCAGCACCCCGAGCACTGAGCACCCAGCACCCCGAGCACTGAGCACCCAGCACCCGTAGCACTGAGGACCCAGCACCCCGAGCAATGAGCACCCAGCACCCTGAGTACTGAGCACCCAGCACCCCGAGTACGGAGCACCCAGCAAACTGAGCACCGAGCACCCAGCACCCCGAGCACTGAGCACCCACCACCCTGAGCACTGAGCACCCAGCACCCTGAGTACTGAGCACTGAGCTCCCCGAGTACTGAGCACCCACCACCCTGTGCACTGAGCACCGACGACACCGAGCACTGAGCACCCAGCTCCCCGAGCACTGAGCACCCAGCACCCTGAGCACTGAGCACCCAGCACCCTGAGCACTGAGCACCCAGCACCCCGAGCACTGAGCACCCAGCAACCCGAGCACTGAGCACCCAGCACCCCGAGCACTGAGCACCCAGCACCCTGAGTACTGAGCACCCAGCACCCTGAGTACTCAGCACCCAGCACCCTGAGCACTGAGCAACCAGCACCCTGAGTACTGAGCAACCTGCACCCCAAGCACTAAGCACCCTGAGAACTGAGCACCCAGCACCCCAAGCACTGAGCACCCTGAGTACTGAGCACCCAGCACCCTGATTAATGAGCACACAGCACCCCGAGAACTGAGCACCCAGCACCCTGAGTATTGAGCACCGAGCACCCTGAGTACTGAGCACCCAGCACCCTGAGTACTGAGCACCCAGTGTACTGAGCACCGAGCACCCAGCACCCTGAGTACTGAGCACCCAGCCCCCTGAGCACTGAGCACCCATCACCCTGAGTACTGAGCACCGAGCACCCTGAGTACTGAGCACCCAGCACCCCGAGCACTGAGCACCCAGCACCCCGAGCACTGAGCACCCAGCACCCTGAGCACTGAGCACCCTGAGTACTGAGCACTGAGCACCCTGAGTACTGAGCACCCAGCACCCTGAGTATTGAGCACCCAGCAACCTGAGCACTGAGCACCGAGCACCCTGAGCACTGAGCACCAAGCACCCTGAGTACTGAGCACCCTGAGTACTGAGCACACAGCACCGTGAGCACTGAGCACCCAGCACCCCGAGCACTGAGCACCCAGCACCCTGAGCACTGAGCACCCTGAGTACTGAGCACTGAGCACCCTGAGTACTGAGCACTGAGCACCCTGAGTACTGAGCACCCAGCACCCTGAGTACTGAGCACCCAGCACCCTGAGCAATGAGCACCCGGAGTACTGAGCACCCAGCACCCTGAGTACTAAGCACCGAGCACCCTGAGTACTGAGCACCCAGTACCCTGAGCACTGAACACACAGCACCCTGAGTACTGAGCACCCCGAGCATTGAGCACCGAGCACCCTGAGCACTGAGGACCCAGCACCCTGAGTACTGAGCACCCAGCAACCTGAGCACTGAGCACCCAGCACCCTGAGTACTGAGTACTCAGCACCCTGAGCACTGAGCACCCAGCACCCTGAGTACTGATCACCCTGAGTACTGAGCACCGATCACCCTGAGCACTGAGCACCCAGCACCCTGAGTACTGAGCACACAGCACCCTGAGCACTGAGCACCCAGCACCCTGAGCACTGAGCACCCAGCACCCTGAGTACTGAGCACCCAGAACCCTGAGTACTGAGTACAAAGCACCCTGAGCACTGAGCACCCAGCACCCTGAGTACTGAGCAGCGAGCACCCTGAGTACTGAGCACCCAGCACCCTGAGTACTGAGCACCCAGCACCCTGAGCACTGAGCACCCAGCACCCTGAGTACTGAGCCCCCAGCACCCTGAGTACTGAGCACCCAGCACCCTGAGTACGGAGCACCCAGCACCCTGAGTACTGAGCACCCAGCACCCTGAGTATTGAGCACCGAGCACCCCGAGCACTGAGCAACCAGCACCCTGAGTACTGAGCACTGAGCACCCTGAGTACTAAGCACCGAACACCCTGAGTACTGAGCACCCAGCACCCTGAGGACTGAGCACCCAGCACCCTGAGCACTGAGCACCCAGCACCCTGAGTAATGAGCACCCAGCACCCTGAGTACTGAGCACCCAGAACCCTGAGCACTGAGCACCCAGCACCCTGAGTACTGAGTACTCAGCACCCTGAGCACTGAGCACCCAGCACCCTGAGTACTGATCACCGAGCACCCCGAGCACTGAGCACCCAGCACCCTGAGCACTGAGCACCCAGCACCCTGAATAATGAGCACCCAGCACCCTGAGTACTGATCACCGAGCACCCCGAGCACTGAGCACCCAGCACCCTGAGTACTGAGCACCCAGCACCCTGAATACTGAGCACCGAGCACCCTGAGTACTGAGCACCCAGCACCCTGCGCACTGAGCACAAAGCACGCTGAGTACTGAGCACTGAACACCCTGAGTACTGAGCACCGAGGACCCTGAGCACTGAGCACCCAGCACGCTGAGTACTGAGCACTGAGCACCCTGAGTACTGAGCACCTAGCACCCTGAGTACTGAGCACCCAGCACCCTGAGCACTGAGCAGCCAGCACCCTCAGCACTGAGCACCCAGCACCCCGAGCACTGAGCACCAATCACCATGAGCACTGAGCACCCAGCACCCCGAGTACTGAGCACCGAGCACCCCGAGCTCTGAGCACCCAGCAGCCTGAGTACTGAGCACCCAGTACCCTGAGTACTGAGCACCCCGAGTACTGATCATTCAGCACCCCGAGCACTGAGCACCCAGCACCCTGAGTACTGAGAACAGATCACCCCGAGCACGGAGCACCCAGGACCCCGAGCACTGAGTACTGAGCACCCAGCACCCTGAGTACTGAGCACCGAGCTCCCCGAGCACTGAGCACCCAGCACCCTGAGCACTGAGCACCCAGCACCCTGAGCACTGAACACCCAGCACCCTGAGTACTGAGCACCCAGCACGCTGAGTACTGAGCACTCAGCACCCTGAGCACTGAGCACCCAGCACCCTGAGTACTGAGCACTGAGCACCCAGCACCCTGAGCACTGAGCACCCAGCACCCTGAGTACTGAGCACCCAGCACCCTGAGTACTGAGCACCCAGCACCCTGAGTACTGAGCACCGAGCACCCTGAGTACTGAGCACCGAGCACCCTGAGTACTGAGCACCCAGCACCCTGAGCACTGAGCACCCAGCACCCTGAGTACTGAGCACCCAGCACCCTGAGTACTGAGCACCCAGCACCCCGAGCACTGAGCACCCAGCACCCTGAGTACTGAGCACCTAGCACCCCGAGCACTGAGCACCCAGCACCCTGAGCACTGAGCACAAAGCACGCTGAGTACTGAGCACCCTGAGTACTGAGCATAGAGGACCCTGAGCACTGAGCACCCAGCACCCAGAGCACTGAGCACCCAGCACCCCGAGAATGAGCACCCAACGCCCTGAGTACTGAGAACCGAGCACCCTGAGTACTGAGCACCCAGCACGCTGAGCACTGAGCACCAAGCACCCCGAGTACTGAGCACCCAGCACCCCGAGCACTGAGCACCCAGCACCACGAGAATGAGCACCCAGCACCCTGAGTACTGAGCACCCAGCACCCTGAGTAATGAGCACCCAGCACCCCGAGCACTGAGCACCCTGAATACTGAGCACCCAGCACCCTGAGTACTGTGCACTAAGCACCCAGAGCGCTGAGCACCCAGGACCCCGAGCACTGAGTACTGAGCACCCAGCACCCTGAGTACTGAGCACCGAGCTCCCCGAGCACTGAGCACCCTGAGTACTGAGCACCCAGCACCCTGAGTACTGAGCACCCAGCACCCTGAGCACTGAGCACACAGCACCCTGAGTACTGAGCACCCAGCACCATGAGCACTGAGCACACAGCACCCTGAGTACTGAGCACCCTGAGGACTGAGCACCGATCACCATGAGCACTGAGCACCCAGCACCCTGAGTACTGAGCACCCAGCACCCTGAGCACTGAGCACCCAGCACCCTGAGTACTGAGCAGAGAGCACCCTGATCACTGAGCACCCAGCACCCTGAGTTCTGAGCACACAGCACCCTGAGTACTGAGCACCGAGCACCCCGAGTACTGAGCACCCAGCACCCTGAGCACTCAGCACCCAGCACACCGAGCACTGAGCACCCAGCACCCTGAGTACTGAGCTCCCAGCACCCCGAGCCCTGAGCACCCAGCACCCTGAGTACTGAGCACCCTGAGTACTGAGCACCGATCACCCTGAGCACTGAGCACCCAACACCCTGAGTACTGAGCACCCACCGTACTGAGCACTGAGCACACTGAGCACTGAGCACCCAGCACCCTGAGTACTGAGCACCGAGCACCCTGAGCACTGAGCACCCAGCACCCTGAGTACTGAGCACCGAGCACCCCGAGCACTGAGCACCCAGCACCCCGAGCACTGAGCACCCAGCACCCCGAGCACTGAGCACCCAGCACCCGTAGCACTGAGGACCCAGCACCCCGAGCAATGAGCACCCAGCACCCTGAGTACTGAGCACCCAGCACCCCGAGTACTGAGGACCCAGCAAACTGAGCACCGAGCACCCAGCACCCCGAGCACTGAGCACCCACCACCCTGAGCACTGAGCACCCAGCACCCTGAGTACTGAGCACTGAGCTCCCCGAGTACTGAGCACCCACCACCCCGTGCACTGAGCACCGAGGACACCGAGCACTGAGCACCCAGCTCCCCGAGCACTGAGCACCCAGCACCCTGAGCACTGAGCACCCAGCACCCTGAGCACTGAGCACCCAGCACCCCGAGCACTAAGCACCCAGCAACCCGAGCACTGAGCACCCAGCACCCCGAGCACTGAGCACCCAGCACCCTGAGTACTGAGCACCCAGCACCCTGAGTACTCAGCACCCAGCACCCTGAGCACTGAGCAACCAGCACCCTGAGTACTGAGCACCCTGCACCCCAAGCACTAAGCACCCTGAGAACTGAGCACCCAGCACCCCAAGCACTGAGCACCCTGAGTACTGAGCACCCAGCACCCTGATTAATGAGCACCCAGCACCCCGAGAACTGAGCACCCAGCACCCTGAGTATTGAGCACCGAGCACCCTGAGTAGTGAGCACCCAGCACCCTGAGTACTGAGCACCCAGTGTACTGAGCACCGAGCACCCAGCACCCTGAGTACTGAGCACCCAGCCCCCTGAGCACTGAGCACCCAGCACCCTGAGTACTGAGCACCGAGCACCCTGAGTACTGAGCACCCAGCACCCCGAGCACTGAGCACCCAGCACCCCGAGCACTGAGCACCCAGCACCCTGAGCACTGAGCACCCTGAGTACTGAGCACTGAGCACCCTGAGTACTGAGCACCCAGCACCCTGAGTATTGAGCACCCAGCAACCTGAGCACTGAGCACCGAGCACCCTGAGCACTGAGCACCAAGCACCCTGAGTACTGAGCACCCTGAGTACTGAGCACACAGCACCGTGAGCACTGAGCACCCAGCACCCCGAGCACTGAGCACCCAGCACCCTGAGTACTGAGCACTGATCACCCTGAGCACTGAGCACCCAGCACCCCGAGAACTGAGCACCCAGCACCCTGAGTACTGAGCACCTAGCACCCTGAGCACTGAGCACCGAGCACCCTGAGTACTGAACACCCAGCAACCTGAGCACTGAGCACTGAGCACTCAGCACCCTGAGCACTGAGCACTGAGCACCCAGCACCCCGAGCACTGAGCACCCAGCACCCTGAGCACCCAGCACCCAGAGCACTGAGCACCCTGAGCACTGATCACCCTGAGCACTGAGCACTGAGCACCCAGCACCCTGAGTACTGAGCACCCAACACTCTGAGCACTGAGCACCCAGCACGCTGAGTACTGAGCACTGAGCACACAGCACCCTGAGCACTGAGCACCCAGCACCCTGAGCACTGAGCACTGAGCACCCAGCATCCCGAGCACTGAGCACCAGGCACCCTGAGCACCCAGCACCCTGAGCACTGAGCACCCTGAGTACTGAGCACCCAGCACCCTGAGCACTGAGCACACAGCACCCTGAGTACTGAGCACCCTGAGTACTGAGCACCGATCACCCTGAGCACTGAGCACCCAGCACCCTGAGTACTGAGCACACAGCACCCTGAGCACTGAGCACCCAGCACCCTGAGCACTGAGCACCCAGCACCCTGAGTACTGAGCACCCAGAACCCTGAGTACTGAGTACAATGCGCCCTGAGCACTGAGCACCCAGCACCCTGAGTACTGAGCACCGAGCACCCTGTGTACTGAGCACCCAGCACCCTGAGTACTGAGCACCCAGCACCCTGAGCACTGAGCACCCAGCACCCTGAGTACTGAGCACCCAGCACCCTGAGTACTGAGCACCCAGCACCCTGAGTACGGAGCACCCAGCACCCTGAGTACTGAGCACACAGCACCGTGAGTACTGAGCACCGAGCACCCTGAGGACTGAGCACCCAGCACCCTGAGCACTGAGCACCCAGCACCCTGAGTAATGAGCACCCAGCACCCTGAGTACTGAGCACCCAGCACCCTGAGCACTGAGCACCCAGCACCCCGAGCACTGAGCACCCAGCACCCTGAGTACTGAGTACTCAGCACCCTGAGCACTGAGCACCCAGCACCCTGAGTACTGATCACCGAGCACCCCGAGCACTGAGCACCCAGCACCCTGAGCACTGAGCACCCAGCACCCTGAGTAATGAGCACCCAGCACCCTGAGTACTGATCACCGAGCACCCCGAGCACTGAGCACCCAGCACCCTGAGTACTGAGCACCCAGCACCCTGAATACTGAGCACCCAGCACCCTGAGTACTGAGCACCCAGCACCCTGAGCACTGAGCACAAAGCACGCTGAGTACTGAGCACTGAACACCGTGAGTACTGAGCACCGAGGACCCTGAGCACTGAGCACCCAGCACGCTGAGTACTGAGCACTGAGCACCCTGAGTACTGAGCACCTAGCACCCTGAGTACTGAGCACCCAGCACCCTGAGCACTGAGCAGCCAGAACCCTCAGCACTGAGCACCCAGCACTCCGAGCACTGAGCACCCAGCACCCTGAGCACTGAGCACCCAGCACCCCGAGTACTGAGCACCGAGCACCCCGAGCTCTGAGCACCCAGCACACTGAGTACTGAGCACCCAGTACCCTGAGTACTGAGCACCCCGAGTACTGAGCACCCAGCACCCCGAGCACTGAGCACCCAGCACCCTGAGTACTGAGAACAGATCACCCCGAGCTCGGAGCACCCAGGACCCCGAGCACTGAGTACTGAGCAGCCAGCACCCTGAGTACTGAGCACCGAGCTCCCCGAGCACTGAGCACCCAGCACCCTGAGCACTGAGCACCCAGCACCCTGAGCACTGAACACCCAGCACCCTGAGTACTGAGCACCCAGCACCCTGAGTACTGATCACCGAGCACCCCGAGCACTAAGCACCCAGCACCCTGAGTACTGAGCACCCAGCACCCTGAATACTGAGCACCCAGCACCCTGAGTACTGAGCACTCAGCACCCTGAGCAATGAGCACCCAGCACCCTGAGTACTGAGCACTGAGCACCCAGCACCCCGAGCACTGAGCACCCAGCACCCTGTGTACTGAGCACTGAACACCCTGATTACTAAGCACCCAGCACCCTGAGTACTGAGCACCCAGGACCCTAAGCACTGAGCACCGAGCACCCCGAGCACTGAGCACTCAGCACCCTGAGCACTCAGCACCCATCACCCCGATCACTGAGCACCCAGCACCCTGAGCACTGAGCACCCAGCACACTGAGCACTGAGCACCCAGCACCCAGAGCACTGAGCACCCAGCACCCTGAGCACAGAGCACCCAGCACCCTGAGTACTGAGCACCCAGCACCCTGAGTACTGAGCACCCAGCACCCTGAGTACTGAGCACCGAGCACCCTGAGTACTGAGCACCGAGCACCCTGAGTACTGAGCACCCAGCACCCTGAGCACTGAGCACCCAGCACGCTGAGTACTGAGCACTGAGCACCCAGCATCCCGAGCACTGAGCACCAGGCACCCTGAGCACCCAGCACCCTGAGCACTGAGCACCCTGAGTACTGAGCACCCAGCACCCTGAGCACTGAGCACACAGCACCCTGAGTACTGAGCACCCTGAGTACTGAGCACCGATCACCCTGAGCACTGAGCACCCAGGACCCTGAGTACTGAGCACACAGCACCCTGAGCACTGAGCACCCAGCACCCTGAGCACTGAGCACCCAGCACCCTGAGTACTGAGAACCCAGAACCCTGAGTACTGAGTACAAAGCGCCCTGAGCACTGAGCACCCAGCACCCTGAGTACTGAGCACCGAGCACCCTGTGTACTGAGCACCCAGCACCCTGAGTACTGAGCACCCAGCACCCTGAGCACTGAGCACCCAGCACCCTGAGTACTGAGCACCCAGCACCCTGAGTACTGAGCACCCAGCACCCTGAGTACGGAGCACCCAGCACCCTGAGTACTGAGCACCCAGCACCGTGAGTACTGAGCACCGAGCACCCCGAGCACTGAGCAACCAGCACCCTGAGTACTGAGCACTGAGCACCCTGAGTACTAAGCACCGAACACCCTGAGTACTGAGCACCCAGCACCCTGAGGACTGAGCACCCAGCACCCTGATCACTGAGCACCCAGCACCCTGAGTAATGAGCACCCAGCACCCTGAGTACTGAGCACCCAGCACCCTGAGCACTGAGCACCCAGCACCCCGAGCACTGAGCACCCAGCACCCTGAGTACTGAGTACTCAGCACCCTGAGCACTGAGCACCCAGGACCCTGAGTACTGATCACCGAGCACCCCGAGCACTGAGCACCCAGCACCCTGAGCACTGAGCACCCAGCACCCTGAGTAATGAGCACCCAGCACCCTGAGTACTGAACACCGAGCACCCCGAGCACTGAGCACCCAGCACCCTGAGTACTGAGCACCCAGCACCCTGAATACTGAGCACCCAGCACCCTGAGTACTGAGCACCCAGTACCCTGAGCACTGAGCACAAAGCACGCTGAGTACTGAGCACTGAACACCGTGAGTACTGAGCACCGAGGACCCTGAGCACTGAGCACCCAGCACGCTGAGTACTGAGCACTGAGCACCCTGAGTACTGAGCACCTAGCACCCTGAGTACTGAGCACCCAGCACCCTGAGCACTGAGCAGCCAGAACCCTCAGCACTGAGCACCCAGCACTCCGAGCACTGAGCACCCAGCACCCTGAGCACTGAGCACCCAGCACCCCGAGTACTGAGCACCGAGCACCCCGAGCTCTGAGCACCCAGCACACTGAGTACTGAGCACCCAGTACCCTGAGTACTGAGCACCCCGAGTACTGAGCACCCAGCACCCCGAGCACTGAGCACCCAGCACCCTGAGTACTGAGAACAGATCACCCCGAGCTCGGAGCACCCAGGACCCCGAGCACTGAGTACTGAGCAGCCAGCACCCTGAGTACTGAGCACCGAGCTCCCCGAGCACTGAGCACCCAGCACCCTGAGCACTGAGCACCCAGCACCCTGAGCACTGAACACCCAGCACCCTGAGTACTGAGCACCCAGCACCCTGAGTACTGATCACCGAGCACCCCGAGCACTGAGCACCCAGCACCCTGAGTACTGAGCACCCAGCACCCTGAATACTGAGCACCCAGCACCCTGAGTACTGAGCACTCAGCACCCTGAGCAATGAGCACCCAGCACCCTGAGTACTGAGCACTGAGCACCCAGCACCCCGAGCACTGAGCACCCAGCACCCTGTGTACTGAGCACTGAGCACCCTGATTACTAAGCACCCAGCACCCTGAGTACTGAGCACCCAGGACCCTAAGCACTGAGCACCGAGCACCCCGAGCACTGAGCACTCAGCACCCTGAGCACTCAGCACCCATCACCCCGATCACTGAGCACCCAGCACCCTGAGCACTGAGCACCCAGCACACTGAGCACTGAGCACCCAGCACCCAGAGCACTGAGCACCCAGCACCCTGAGCACAGAGCACCCAGCACCCTGAGTACTGAGCACCCAGCACCCTGAGTACTGAGCACCCAGCACCCTGAGTACTGAGCACCGAGCACCCTGAGTACGGAGCACCGAGCACCCTGAGTACTGAGCACCCAGCACCCTGAGCACTGAGCACCCAGCACCCTGAGTACTGAGCACCCAGCACCCTGAGTACTGAGCACCCAGCACCCCGAGCACTGAGCACCCAGAACCCTGAGTACTGAGCACCTAGCACCCTGAGCACTGAGCACCGAGCACCCTGAGTACTGAACACCCAGCACCCTGAGCACTGAGCACTGAGCACACAGCACCCTGAGCACTGAGAACTGAGCACCCAGCACCCCGAGCACTGAGCACCCAGCACCCTGAGCACCCAGCACCCTGAGCACTGAGCACCCTGAGCACTGAGCACCCTCAGCACTGAGCACTGAGCACCCAGCACCCTGAGTACTGAGCACCCAACACTCTGAGCACTGAGCACCCAGCACGCTGAGTACTGAGCACTGAGCACACAGCACCCTGAGTACAGAGCACCCAGCACACCGAGCACTGAGCACCCAGCGCCCCGAGCGTTGAGAACCCAGCAGCCTGAGCACTGAGCACTGAGCACACTGAGCACTGAGCACCCAGCACCCCGAGTACTGAGCACTGAGCACCCTGAGCACTGAGCACCCAGCACCCTGAGTACTGAGCACCCAGCACCCTGAGTACTGAGCACCCAGCACCCAGAGCACTGAGCACTGAGCACCCAGCACCTTGAGCACTGAGCACTGACCACCCAGCACCCCGAGCACTGAGCACCCAGCACCCCGGGCACTGAGCACCCAGCGCCCTGAGCACTGAGCACCCAGCACACTGAGCACTGAGCACCCAGCCCCCTGAGTACTGAGCACCCAGCACCATGAGTACTGAGCACCCAGCACCCTGAGCACTGAGCACCCTGAGGACTGAGCACCCAGCACCCTGAGCACTGAGCACCCAGCACCCTGAGTACTGAGCACCGATCACCCTGAGCACTGAGCACCCAGCACCCCGAGCACTGAGCACCCAGCACCCTGAGTACTGAGCACCCAGCACCCTGAGCACTGAGCACCCAGCACCCTGAGTACTGAGCACCCTGAGTACTGAGCACCGATCACCCTGAGCACTGAGAACCCAGCACCCTGAGTACTGAGCACCCAGCACCCTGAGCACTGAGCACCCAGCACCCTGAGCACTGAGCACCCAGCACCCTGAGTACTGAGCACCCAGCACCCTGAGTACTGAGTACCCAGCACCCTGAGCACTGAGGACCCAGCACCCTGAGTACTGAGCACCGAGCACCCTGAGTACTGAGCACCCAGCACCCTGAGTACTGAGCACACAGCACCCTGAGCACTGAGCACCCAGCACCCTGAGTACTGAGCACCCAGCACCCTGAGTACTGAGCACCCAGCACCCAGAGCACTGAGCACCCAGCACCCCGAGCATGGAGCACCCAGGACCCCGAGCACTGAGTACTGAGCACCCAGCACCCTGAGTACTGAGCACCGAGCTAACCGAGCACTGAGCACCCTGAGTACTGAGCACCCAGCACCCCGATCACTGAGCACCCAGCACCCTGAGCACTGAGCACCCAGCACCCTGAGCACTGAGCACCCAGCACCCTGAGTACTGAGCACCCAGCACGCTGAGTACTGAGCACCCAGCACCCTGAGCACTGAGCACCCAGCACCCTGAGTACTGAGCACTGAGCACCCAGCACCCCGAGCACTGAGCACCCAGCACCCTGTGTACTGAGCACTGAGCACCCTGAGTACTAAGCACCCAGCACCCTGAGTACTGAGCACCCAGCACCCTGAGCACTGAGCACCGAGCACCCCGAGCACTGAGCACCCAGCACCCTGAGCACTCAGCACCCAGCACCCCGAGCACTGAGCACCAAGCACCCTGAGCACTGAGCACCCAGCACCATGAGCACGGAGAACCCCGAGTACTGAGCACCCAGCACCCTGAGCACTGAGCACCCAGCACCTTGAGTACTGAGCACCGAGCACCTCGAGCACTAAGCACCCAGCACCCTGAGTACTGAGCACCCAGCAACCTGAGCACTGAGCACCCAGAACCCTGAGCACTGAGCACAGAGCACCCTGAGCACGGAGCACCCAGCACCCTGAGTACTGAGCACCCAACACCCAGACTACTGAGCTCCCAGCACACTGAGCACTGAGCAGCCAGCACCCTGAGTACTGAGCACCCAGCACCCTGAGTACTGAACACCCAGCACCCTGAGCACTGCGCACTGAGCACCCTGAGCACTGAGTACTGAGCACTGAGCACCCTGAGCACTGAGCACCCAGCACCCCGAGTACTGAGCACCCAGCACCCCGAGCACTGAACACCCAGCGCCCCGAGCACTGAGCACCCAGCACCCCGAGCACTGAGCACTGAGCACCCTGAGCACTGAGCACCCAGCACCCGGAGTACTGAGCACTGAGCACCCTGAGTACTGAGCACCAAGCACCCCGAGTACTGAGCACTGAGCACCCTGAGTACTGAGCACCCAGCACCCTGAGCACTGAGCACCCAGCACCCTGAGTACTGAGCACTGAAAACCCTGAGTACTGAGCACCGAGCACCCTGAGTACTGAGCACCCAGCACCCTGATCACTGAGCACGGAGCACCCCGAGGACTGAGCACCCAGCACCCTGAGCACTGAGCACCCAGCACCTTGAGTACTGAGCACCGAGCACAACGAGCACTGAGCACCCAGCACCCTGAGTACTGAGCACCCAGCACCCTGAGCACTGAGCACCCAGCTCCCTGAGCACTGAGCACGCAGCACCCCAAGCACTGAGCACCCAGCACCCTGAGTACTGAGCACAGAGCACCCTGAGCACTGAGCACCCAGCACCCTGAGTACAGAGCACCCAGCACCCTGAGTACTGAGCAACCAGCACCCTGAGCACTGAGCACTGAGCACCCAGCACCCTGAGCACTGAGCACCCAGCACCACAGCCCTGAGCACCCAGCACCCCGAGCACTGAGCACCCAGCACCCTGAGCACTGAGCACCCAGCACCCTGAGTACTGAGCAACCAGCAACCTGAGTACTGAGCACCCAGCACCCTGAGTACTGAGCAGTCAGCACCCTGAGTACTGAGCACCGAGCACACCGAGCAATGAGCACACAGCACCCTGAGCACTGAGCACCCTGAGTACTGAGCACTGAGCACAGAGCATCCTGAGTACTGAGCAGCGAGCACCCCGAGCACTGAGCACACAGCACCCTGAGTACTGAGCACCCTGAGTACTGAGCACTGAGCACAGAGCATCCTGAGTACTGAGCACCCTGAGGACTGAGCACCCAGCACCCAGAGCACTGAGAACCCAGCACCCTGAGTACTGAGCACTGATCACCCTGAGCACTGAGCACCCAGCACCCCGAGCACTGAGCACCCAGCACCCTGAGTACTGAGCACCCAGCACCCTGAGCACTGAGCAGCGAGCACCCTGAGTACTGAACACCCAGCACCCTGAGCACTCAGCACTGAGCACCCAGCACCCTGAGCACTGAGCACTGAGCACCCAGCACCCCGAGCACTGAGCACCCAGCACCCTGAGCACCCAGCACCCTGAGCACTGAGCACCCTGAGCACTGAGCACCCTGAGCACTGAGCACTGAGCACCCAGCACCCTGAGTACTGAGCACCCAACACTCTGAGCACTGAGCACCCAGCACGCTGAGTACTGAGCACTGAGCACACAGCACCCTGAGTACTGAGCACCCAGCACCCCGAGCACTGAGCACCCAGCGCCCCGAGCACTGAGCACCCAGCACCCTGAGCACTGAGCACTGAGAACACTGAGCACTGAGAACCCTGAGTACTGAGCACCCAGCACCCTGAGCACTGAGAACCCTGAGTACTGAGCACCGAGCACCCTGAGTACTGAGTACCCAGCCCCCTGAGCACTGAGCACGGAGCAGCCCGAGGACTGTGCACCCCGCACCCTGAGCACTGAGCACCCAGCACCTTGAGTACTGAGCACCGAGCACCCCGAGCACTGAGCACCCAGCACCCTGAGTACTGAGCACCCAACACCCAGAGTACTGAGCACCCAGCACCCTGATCACTGAGCACCCAGCACCCTGAGTACTGAGCACCCAGCACCGTGAGTACTGAGCACCCAGCACCCTGAGCACTGAGCACTGAGCACCCAGCACCCTGAGCACTGAGCACTGACCACCCAGCACCCCGAGCACTGAGCACCCAGCACCCCGAGCACTGAGCACCCAGCGCCCTGAGCACTGAGCACCCAGCACCCTGAGCACTGAGCACCCAGCCCCCTGAGTACTGAGCACCCAGCACCATGAGTACTGAGCACCCAGCACCCTGAGTACTGAGCACCGAGCACCCCGAGCACTGAGCACCCAGCACCCTGAGCACTGAGCACCCTGAGGACTGAGCACCCAGCACCCTGAGCACCGAGCACACCGAGCACTGAGCACCCAGCACCCTGAGCACTGAGCACCCTGAGCACTGAGCACCCAGCACACCGAGCACTGAGCACCCAGCACCCTGAGTACTGAGCACCCAGCACCCTGAGCACTGAGCACCCAGCACCCTGAGTACTGAGCACCCTGAGTACTGAGCACCGATCACCCTGAGCACTGAGCACCCAGCACCCTGAGTACTGAGCACCCAGCAACCTGAGCACTGAGCACCCAGCACCCTGAGCACTGAGCACCCAGCACCCTGAGTACTGAGCACCCAGAACCCTGAGTACTGAGTACAAAGCACCCTGAGCACTGAGCACCCAGCACCCTGAGTACTGAGCACCGAGCACACTAAGTACTGAGCACCAAGCACCCTGAGTACTGAGCACACAGCACCCTGAGCACTGAGCACCCAGCACCCTGAGTACTGAGCACCCAGCACCCTGAGTACTGAGCACACAGCACCCTGAGTACTGAGCACCCAGCACCCTGAGTACTGAGCACCCAGCACCCTGAGTACTGAGCACCGAGCACCCCGAGCACTGAGCAACCAGCACCCTGAGTACTGAGCACTGAGCACCCTGAGTACTGAGCACCGAACACCCTGAGTACTGAGCACCCAGCACCCTGAGGACTGAGCACCCAGCACCCTGAACACTGAGCACCCAGCACCCTGAGTACTGAGCCCCCAGCACCCTGAGTACTGAGCACCCAGCACCCTGAGCACTGAGCACCCAGCACCCCGAGCACTGAGCACCCAGCACCCCGAGCACTAAGCACCCAGCACCCCGAGCACTGAGCACCCTGCACCCTGAGTACTGAGCACAGAGCACCCTGAGCACTGAGCACCCAGCACCCTGAGTACTGAGCACCCAGCACCCTGAGTACTGAGCAACCAGCACCCTGAGCACTGAGCACTGAGCACCCAGCACCCTGAGCACTGAGCACTGAGCACCCAGCACCACAGCCCTGAGCACGCAGCACCCCGAGCACTGAGCACCCAGCACCCTGAGCACTGAGCACCCAGCACCCTGAGTACTGAGCAACCAGCAACCTGAGTACTGAGCACCCAGCACCCTGAGTACTGAGCACACAGCACCCTGAGTACTGAGCAACCAGCACCCTGAGCACTGAGCACTGAGCACCCAGCACCCTGAGCACTGAGCACCCAGCACCACAGCCCTGAGCACCCAGCACCCCGAGCACTGAGCACCCAGCCCCCTGAGCACTGAGCACCCAGCACCCTGAGTACTGAGCAACCAGCAACCTGAGTACTGAGCACCCAGCACCCTGAGTACTGAGCAGTCAGCACCCTGAGTACTGAGCACCGAGCACACCGAGCAATGAGCACCCAGCACCCTGAGCACTGAGCACCCGGAGGACTGAGCACCCAGCACCCTGAGCACTGAGCACCGATCACTCTGAGCAGTGAGCACCCAGCACCCCGAGCACTGAGCACCCAGCACCCTGAGTACTGAGCACCCAGCACCCCGAGTACTGAGCACCCAGCACCCTGAGTACTGAGCACCCAGCACCCCGAGCACTGAGCACCCAGCACCCTGAGTACTGAGCACCCTGAGTACTGAGCACTGAGCACAGAGCCTCCTGAGTACTGAGCACCCTGAGGACTGAGCACCCAGCACCCAGAGCACTGAGAACCCAGCACCCTGAGTACTGAGCACTGATCACCCTGAGCACTGAGCACCCACCACCCCGAGCACTGAGCACCCAGCACCCTGAGTACTGAGCACCCAGCACCCTGAGCACTGAGCAGCGAGCACCTTGAGTACTGAACACCCAGCACCCTGAGCACTCAGCACTGAGCACCCAGCACCCTGAGCACTGAGCACTGAGCACCCAGCACCCCGAGCACTGAGCACCCAGCACCCTGAGCACCCAGCACCCTGAGCACTGAGCACCCTGAGCACTGAGCACCCTGAGCACTGAGCACTGAGCACCCAGCACCCTGAGTACTGAGCACCCAACACTCTGAGCACTGAGCACCCAGCACGCTGAGTACTGAGCACTGAGCACACAGCACCCTGAGTACTGAGCACCCAGCACCCCGAGCACTGAGCACCCAGCGCCCCGAGCACTGAGCACCCAGCACCCCGAGCACTGAGCACTGAGCACACTGAGCACTGAGAACCCTGAGTACTGAGCACCCAGCACCCTGCTCACTGAGAACCCTGAGTACTGAGCACCGAGCACCCTGAGTACTGAGTACCCAGCCCCCTGAGCACTGAGCACGGAGCAGCCCGAGGACTGAGCACCCCGCACCCTGAGCACTGAGCACCCAGCACCTTGAGTACTGAGCACCGAGCACCCCGAGCACTGAGCACCCAGCACCCTGAGTACTGAGCACCCAACACCCAGAGTACTGAGCACCCAGCACCCTGATCACTGAGCACCCAGCACCCTGAGTACTGAGCACCCAGCACCCTGAGTACTGAGCACCCAGCACCCTGAGCACTGAGCACTGAGCACCCAGCACCCTGAGCACTGAGCACTGACCACCCAGCACCCCGAGCACTGAGCACCCAGCACCCCGAGCACTGAGCACCCAGCGCCCTGAGCACTGAGCACCCAGCACCCTGAGCACTGAGCACCCAGCGCCCTGAGTACTGAGCACCCAGCACCATGAGTACTGAGCACCCAGCACCCTGAGTACTGAGCACCGAGCACCCCGAGCACTGAGCACCCAGCACCCTGAGCACTGAGCACCCTGAGGACTGAGCACCCAGCACCCTGAGCACCGAGCACACCGAGCACTGAGCACCCAGCACCCTGAGCACTGAGCACCCTGAGCACTGAGCACCCAGCACACCGAGCACTGAGCACCCAGCACCCTGAGTACTGAGCACCCAGCACCCTGAGCACTGAGCACCCAGCACCCTGAGTACTGAGCACCCTGAGTACTGAGCACCGATCACCCTGAGCACTGAGCACCCAGCACCCTGAGTACTGAGCACCCAGCACCCTGAGCACTGAGCACCCAGCACCCTGAGCACTGAGCACCCAGCACCCTGAGTACTGAGCACCCAGAACCCTGAGTACTGAGTACAAAGCACCCTGAGCACTGAGCACCCAGCACCCTGAGTACTGAGCACCGAGCACACTAAGTACTGAGCACCAAGCACCCTGAGTACTGAGCACACAGCACCCTGAGCACTGAGCACCCAGCACCCTGAGTACTGAGCACCCAGCACCCTGAGTACTGAGCACACAGCACCCTGAGTACTGAGCACCCAGCACCCTGAGTACTGAGCACCCAGCACCCTGAGTACTGAGCACCGAGCACCCCGAGCACTGAGCAACCAGCACCCTGAGTACTGAGCACTGAGGACCCTGAGTACTGAGCACCGAACACCCTGAGTACTGAGCACCCAGCACCCTGAGGACTGAGCACCCAGCACCCTGAACACTGAGCACCCAGCACCCTGAGTACTGAGCCCCCAGCACCCTGAGTACTGAGCACCCAGCACCCTGAGCACTGAGCACCCAGCACCCCGAGCACTGAGCACCCAGCACCCCCGAGCACTAAGCACCCAGCACCCCGAGCACTGAGCACCCAGCACCCTGAGTACTGAGCACAGAGCACCCTGAGCACTGAGCACCCAGCACCCTGAGTACTGAGCACCCAGCACCCTGAGTACTGAGCAACCAGCACCCTGAGCACTGAGCACTGAGCACCCAGCACCCTGAGCACTGAGCACTGAGCACCCAGCACCACAGCCCTGAGCACCCAGCACCCCGAGCACTGAGCACCCAGCACCCTGAGCACTGAGCACCCAGCACCCTGAGTACTGAGCAACCAGCAACCTGAGTACTGAGCACCCAGCACCCTGAGTACTGAGCACTCAGCACCCTGAGTACTGAGCACCGAGCACACCGAGCAATGAGCACCCAGCACCCTGAGCACTGAGCACCCGGAGGACTGAGCACCCAGCACCCTGAGCTCTGAGCACCAATCACTCTGAGCAGTGAGCACCCAGCACCCCGAGCACTGAGCACCCAGCACCCTGAGTACTGAGCACCCAGCACCCCGAGTACTGAGCACCCAGCACCCTGAGTACTGAGCACCCAGCACCCCGAGCACTGAGCACCCAGCACCCTGAGTACTGAGCACCCTGAGTACTGAGCACTGAGCACAGAGCATCCTGAGTACTGAGCACCCTGAGTACTGAGCACTGATCACCCTGAGCACTGAGCACCCAGCACCCCGAGCACTGAGCACCCAGCACCCTGAGTACTGAGCACCCAGCACCCTGAGCACTGAGCACCGAGCACCCTGAGTACTGAACACCCAGCACCCTGAGCACTCAGCACTGAGCACCCAGCACCCTGAGCACTGAGCACTGAGCACCCAGCACCCCGAGCACTGAGCACCCAGCACCCTGAGCACCCAGCACCCTGAGCACTGAGCACCCTGAGCACTGAGCACCCTGAGCACTGAGCACTGAGCACCCAGCACCCTGAGTACTGAGCACACAACACTCTGAGCACTGAGCACCCAGCACGCTGAGTACTGAGCACTGAGCACACAGCACCCTGAGTACTGAGCACTGACCACCCAGCACCCCGAGCACTGAGCACCCAGCACCCCGAGCACTGAGCACCCAGCGCCCCGAGCACTGAGCACCCAGCGCCCTGAGCAATGAGCACCCAGCACCCTGAGCACTGAGCACCCAGCACCCTGAGCACTGAGCACCCAGCGCCCCGAGCACTGAGCACCCAGCACCCCGAGCACTGAGCACTGAGCACACTGAGCACTGAGCACCCAGCACCCCGAGTACTGAGCACTGAGCGCCCTGAGTACTGAGCACCCAGCACCCCGAGTACTGAGCACTGAGCACCCTTAGTACTGAGCACCCAGCACCCTGAGCACTGAAAACCCTGAGTACTGAGCACCGAGCACCCTGAGTACTGAGCACCCAGCCCCCTGAGCACTGAGCACGGAGCACCCCGAGGACTGAGCACCCCGCACCCTGAGCACTGAGCACCCAGCACCTTGAGTACTGAGCACCGAGCACCCCGAGCACTGAGCACCCAGCACCCTGAGTACTGAGCACCCAACACCCAGATTACTGAGCACCCAGCACCCTGATCACTGAGCACCCAGCACCCTGAGTACTGAGCACCCAGCACCCTGAGAACTGAGCACCCAGCACCCTGAGCACTGAGCACTGAGCACCCAGCACCCTGAGCACTGAGCACTGACCACCCAGCACCCCGAGCACTGAGCACCCAGCACCCCGAGCACTGAGCACCCAGCGCCCTGAGCACTGAGCACCCAGCACCCTGAGTACTGAGCACCGAGCACCCCGAGCACTGAGCACCCAGCACCCTGAGCACTGAGCACCCTGAGGACTGAGCACCCAGCACCCTGAGCACCGAGCACCCCGAGCACTGAGCACCCAGCACCCTGAGCACTGAGCACCCTGAGCACTGAGCACCCAGCACACCGAGCACTGAGCACCCAGCACCCTGAGTACTGAGCACCCAGCACCCTGAGCACTGAGCACCCAGCACCCTGAGTACTGAGCACCCTGAGTACTGAGCACCGATCACCCTGAGCACTGAGCACCCAGCACCCTGAGTACTGAGCACCCAGCACCCTGAGCACTGAGCACCCAGAACCCTGAGCACTGAGCACCCAGCACCCTGAGTACTGAGCACCCAGAACCCTGAGTACTGAGTACAAAGCACCCTGAGCACTGAGCACCCAGCACCCTGAGTACTGAGCACCGAGCACACTAAGTACTGAGCACCAAGCACCCTGAGTACTGAGCACCCAGCACCCTGAGCACTGAGCACCCAGCACCCTGAGTACTGAGCACCCAGCACCCTGAGTACTGAGCACCCAGCACCCTGAGTACTGAGCACCCAGCACCCTGAGTACTGAGCACCCAGCACCCTGAGTACTGAGCACCGAGCACCCCGAGCACTGAGCAACCAGCACCCTGAGTACTGAGCACTGAGCACCCTGAGTACTGAGCACCGAACACCCTGAGTACTGAGCACCCAGCACCCTGAGGACTGAGCACCCAGCACCCTGAACACTGAGCACCCAGCACCCTGAGTACTGAGCCCCCAGAACCCTGAGTAATGAGCACCCAGCACCCTGAGCACTGAGCACCCAGCACCCTGAGCACTGAGCACCCAGCACCCCGAGCACTGAGCACCCAGCACCCCGAGCACTGAGCACCCAGCACCCTGAGCACTGAGCACCCAGCACCCTGAGCACTGAGCACCCAGCACCCTGAGTACTGAGTACTCAGCACCCTGAGCACTGAGCACCCAGCACCCTGAGTACTGATCACCGAGCACCCCGAGCACTGAGCACCCAGCACCCTGAGTACTGAGCACCCAGCACCCTGAGCACTGAGCACCCAGCACCCTGAGCACTGAGCACCAAGCACCCTGAGCACTGAGCACCCAGCACCCTGAGTACTGATCACCCAGCACCCCAAACACTGAGCACCGAGCACCCTGAGATCTGAGCACCGAGCACCCTGAGTACTGAGCACCCAGCACCATGAGTACTGAACACGGAGCACCCAGAGTACTGAACAACCTGAGTACTGAGCACCCAGCACCCCGAGAATGATCACCCAGCACCATGAGTACTGAGCACCGAGCACCCCGAGCACTGAGCACCGGGCACCCCGAGCACTGAGCACCCAGCACCCTGAGTACTGAGCACCCAGCACCCTGAGTACTGAGCACTGAGCACTGAGCACCCTGAGTACTGAGCACCCAGCACCATGAGTACTGAGCACCGAGCACCCCGAGCACTGAGCACCGGGCACCCCGAGCACTGAGCACCCAGCACCCTGAGTACTGAGCACCCAGCACCCTGAGTACTGAGCACTGAGCACTGAGCACCCTGAGTACTGAGCACCCAGCACACTGAGCACTGAGCACCAAGCACCCTGAGCACTGAGCACCCAGCACCCTGAGTACTGAGCACCCAGCACCCCAAACACTG